>NC_085136.1:292183079-292370104 GCF_035046485.1 Aedes albopictus | reverse complement strand
TACCAAATATATCCATATTGCATGGTTTTAGGGCCTTAAACTTCATTAAACAGTTGTAATCTTGAATTTGGTGCCACCATCTTGGATTTTAGACCGCCATCTTGTATATCCTGGTCACCATTTTTGAACTCCAGACTTCTGCTCCATACCAAATACATATACTCATATTGCATGATTTTAGAGCCTAAAACACCACTGAACAATCGACATCTTGATTTGGAGCCGCCATTTTAGTTTTTAGACCGCCATCTTGGATATTCTGGTCGCCCTTTTTGGACTCCAGACCAGGCATGGAAATAATCGTTCACAATTCATTCATTTCGAGCTCTCTCGCAAACATTCTCGCGGAACGAAACACAATCCCAGCAATCCAGTACATAGTGTGTTACGCACTCAGGCGAATGAAGGGGATAAAGCAAATACACGAAAATTATGGCAGCGTTCATCGTTGTGCTATATCCCTGGTGATGTTAAGCACGAAAAAACTTTTTATAAAAAACTATTTTAGTGAAATGGTCGTCAACATTGACCATGAATTTACTCAGATCAGTGAAAAAGTTAGATACGTCGATTTGAAAAATTATGCTTGAAATATTTGTCGTTCAGGCAAATCAGGCACAAATCTGCGAGTTTGATCCTCATCAAGGGCCCGGCGCGAGGCGGCGTGATAGACATGCATGCATTCAAGTACGGTAGAAATATTTCCTGATAGAAAGTTATCATCATGATACATGGTACAATAGTAGGTATATTTTACCGAATCAATTGTTTCCGCGCCGCACCATCTGCCAATGTCACCGCCAAGGTCAACGCATTTTCCCCCTTTGCCTTCACATGACCAAGAAAATATAACACCAATTGACATGCTTTACCCCCCCATCTAGCAATAAATTAAGAAAACGCACCAAACCCGCAAAATAATATTGTCATAACAATCACGCGAATGCAATCTTTCATTCGCACTGAATCTAAAATTTGATTCGTGTGTGAACGTTCGCGTAAAGATTCATTGAATCACGGCCCAATCGAAGAACCACGATCGGCATGATTCAATTTCTTCGGTGCCATTCTCTTTATGCAATCTTTCTTTCTGCAGTTCATTTGTATTGCGACTCGGTGAAGTTCATTGGAACGGTTTGATCCAACCGTGAGCGAACGATACAAAGCAATCGGAACAAAGAACGCAGTCGGCAAGATGAATCTGAGTGAATGAATTTTCCCGTGCCTGCTCCAGACCTGAGACGAGACTCGCGAAGACGGTCTTCTTTTTCTCCACTTTGTTATTTTTTTCTTCTTCCTATCTGTGTTGACATTATGTTTTGGGCTGGTGGTTCAAACACGTACGTGACCGCATCAGCTCACATGCAGTGTGACTGAATCCCATTCACGCACAAAATCATGTTGAGGTGAAATTTTGCATCGCCAACAATCGCCAAGCAAAGTAATCATTGGAATATTTTGTTTTCAATTTATTTTTGACAGTACAGGAGAAGAAAATGCTGCTCGGAGTGAATTTTGGCTTCAGAATTTATCTCGGATAGCAATACTTTCCTCGTTTTAGGTAACGTAATCAAACGGGCTACAACTGACAGCTCAGTTAGGCTGCACTTGACGTTGCTTTTTTTCCTCTTCGCGAGTCTCGTCTCAGCTCCAGACATCTTCCCCATACCATATCCCATACCCATTATTGCATTTCTGGTCTCCAGTGTTGATTTCCGCACAAAATTCGCCAACCATGCTAAAGGTTACAAAAATCGCCGCAGTTTGATGTGTCGCATGAGGGGCTTGGTTCAGTTTTTAACCGGCTAGTTCTACCGGTGCTGGTCCAAATCACTGAAATGACCATGATTCCGGAACGCCTTAACCGAAAAATCGGCCAATGGGAGTGGCTTAAAAGTGAGTGGCCTTTTTTGTACACAGACTTACATACACACATACACACATATACATACTAGAGTGGGTCAACGTTGTATGGAGAAACTTTAAATTTGATCGTATCATCCTGGAACAAAGCTTTTTTTATCTATATCAGCGTCCAAAACAACTGTGCAAAATTTGGGAGCGATTAGTTGCGTCCCCGTATTCCGCATTGCGATTGAAATTTGTATGGAAGTTAGTATGGGAAAACGTACTTTTTTGCATTTTACTCATAAGTTGAATTCTTTTATCTAATACTATGCAACTGATGAGTGATGACGTTAAAGTATAGCCTAGGATATGCCTAAAAACTTTGATAAAGACCGCAAAGTGATCCGACACTTGTGAAAAAAGTTATTCGCCTGGTAACTTAGGCCAAACATTGAGATTTTATTATTGATGGTATTCCTTTACATGATAAATGTTAGGCACCACCGGGCACTCTGTACGTTATAACTTGGTGGTTGAACGGGCTCGTTTAGAAGTTAACCATCAATGTTAACTTCTTTCCAGATCAGCCTAGATAGCTGTGTAGTGTCGGTAGCAGTTCTCTCAATTGGCTAAGAATAACACTACGGACCATCTGTTCCGGGAGTAAAAGTCCACCAAACAGGGAACCCCAATCCAAGGTGTCAGGCGACCCGTGCTGATGGATGAATGGTTGAGGGGGTTTGAAATATGCTCGATCTTTAACGGAGCCCGTAACGTACGTAGATCGCCTTTATGTGTTGCGTTACGGTTCAAGATCTACCAAACCGAACCCTAGTGACATCCAGATTGTCAAGTTGGAGTAATGTGTTTTGGTAATAAGGATTCATGGTACAAAGTCCTTGTTACTGGTGACAGTTTCTAAAATTGCATTTATTCTGCCTTACTGATAGTTAAAGAATCGGACTTTGCCCACCCGAGACTACATTTGACGTTAGGAAAACAAACATGCTTTACGTATCTAACTGCGTACTAACCTATCAAGGACTGTTAAGTTCTGGTAATTCAAGGACTCACGTGCGTTCTTATTGTAGAACACATTCTCTAATTTGACAGAGTTTTGCAACTAGCCTAAAGTCCCGGGTTTTTCTTTGTTGTCCTGGGACTAAACTAGAAGCAAGACATGGATGGGGCTAAAGTTCCGATGCATGGATAAATATCAGTACCACCGTTTTGTTTGTCTCAGAATTCAAATAAATTGTGTTTGATTAGGGGCGCTCTTTCACTGGGATTTAAATCTCTATGATAACGGTACCTTTTCATCGCAATCGATTTCTTGCACCTCTGGGATAACAAAACAGGAACTGTACAGAAATCGATGCTTCATTGCCTCTCAATGACAATGTAGTAGTACGACATACACTAAATACTTAGGATACGGGTAATGCCACAAAAGATCTAAATACTGGTCGCAATGGCTCACCCGAACAGAAAGAAAACGTTATAACTTTTTTCACAAGTGTTGGATTACTTTGCGATCTTCGGCAAAGTTTTTCGGCATATCCTAGGCTATACTTTAACATCATTGGTTAGATCGTTTTAGACGAAAAATTTCAATTTATGAGAAAAATGCAAAAAAGCATGTTTTCCCTTAATAAATTCCATACAAATTTCAATCGCAATGCGGAATACGGGGAAGCAATCAAATGCTCCCAAATTTTGCACAGTTGCTTTGTACGCTAAAATGAATCGAAAAAGCTTTGTTCCAAAAAATCGACTTTGTTGACCCAGTCTACTGTATATGTACACTGAAGTTTTTTTTTACGACGGTAATGGTATCGCGTAAAAAAACCGCGTAAAAAAACCGCGTTATTTCAAAAAACGTCGTAAAAAAACCGCGTTATTTCAAAAACCGTCGTAAAAAAACCGCGTTATTTCAAAAAACGTCGTAAAAAAAGTAAAAAAAAAATCATGTCACGTTAGATGTAATCCTGACTATTTTGCGCGTGTTTTTGAAAAAAAAACTCGGTTTTTTTTACGACGGGTTTTGAAATAACGCGGTTTTTTTACGACGTTTTTTAAAATAACGCGGTTTTTTTACGTGGTACCGCGTAAAAAAACCGTGTAAAAATAACCGCGTAAAAAAACTTCAGTGTATATATGCATAAAAAAATAAATAAACGACATTTTTAAAGTGATGGAGACGCATGGTCATTCCATACACATATGAGCACAAAACCTGAAATTTTCAAAAAAAAAATCGTTTTTTTTATTCCTAATTACTTAACCCAATTGGCTTCTTTAGCGGTGTTGAGATAATTCCATATTCTGAATCTGCATGCAAAACTGAGCCGAAATCCAAATTTTCATGAATTTTGGTGACCGGGAACCTATTTAAAAATCAATTTGAAGTTTGTATGGGAGCGATTTGTCGAATCACCCCTCGTCGCATTTTGTACTGGGTGGAGCTGTCAAACAGTTACTCAGCTGTCAAAAGGTGATTTCAAAAAATCTCTTCGAAATTGATTTTAGGTACCAAAATAAAGTTCTAAAAATCTGAAAAAAATCATGGAGGCTCAGAAAAAGGTGCTCTTTCATTTAAAATCAAAAAATCGATACATTTTTCTTAATTTAAAAACCCAATTTACAGCTCTTTCGTCCACTAGGGCATTACGTGAGCGATTCCAATTGGACGCTGTACTTACTTTTTGTACAGCGCCAAAATGTATTCTATTCTAATTCTACTACATAGGGTATTGGTTCCCTTATTAAGCATGTGGCTCCCATTTTCATCCCACGAAAAACAAAGGATTGAAGCGCTGTTTGTTTTGTTTCTTATTTTTGTATTTTTTGTTAGAAGTGAGCACCCATGAAAACAAAAAGAACGGAGTCAATCGGTGCCGTAATCGCTTGTTTCCGAATAGGATGAAACTGGGAGCATGAGATTACTGATGGCACACATACCCTACATATATATCAAACTGGTTGCCTTTGTGCTGCTTTCACTTCTCAACCTTGTCCACGGTAGTATGATGAGCACGATGATGCTGATGTGTGACTGCTATTCCTTTTCCAGTTCAATCAGGGGTCGTCCATTATGAGTTGCGGTTCGCCGATATCCAAATTCCGGGTCCGTTAGAGCTATATGCTCCGAAGAGGGTCAGGTGTCAGCTGCTTTCGGGGGAAGAGCAACTGACGAAAAATTGCAAGTGCCGGAGCTGGGATTGAACCCATGACCATCCGCTTATGAAGCGAACGTGTGGACCACTGCACCACGGGCCCCGACAGGAACTTTGGGGCCGTTCATAAACCACGTAGACTTTTTGGGGGGAGGGGGGGGGGGGGGTGTCTGACCAAAATCTACGCTCCATACAAATTTCAAAATTTTTGTATGAACAAAAGTCTACGAGGGCGGAGGGGGGTTGGGTCTGAGATGGCCAAATTTTGGTCTACGTGGTTTTTGAACAGCCCCTTTCGGTAAAAAATATAAAAAGTATAGTCGTTGTGGTTCAACATTGTAAAAATCATACAAAACGATATTTTGACCATTTTTGCGAATTAAAGTTAACTAATTTTGTTTTGTGATATTTTTTAAATCTAGATCATTCAATCTATTCAATTTTTGAAAAGATTGACAATCGGTCAATTGGTTCAAAAGTTATGACGGTTCGAAAAAAAATAAATATTGTTTTTTTACCTCCTTTTTTTCAAAATAACTACTCTAATGGCGAATCAAAAAAAAATACGGGTCTATTTTTTTTGGGTAACGATCATTCCTACCGAATTTGAGCAGAAGGCGGATACAAATTTTATTTTCACTTTTTGTCTCCCTCCCCCCTTCATTAATTTTTGTCTTGATTTTGAATTTGAGGGGGCAGATAAAAAAATATTTATCAAAATATCGGATCTTGGCAACAATTCTTTAACAAATCCGAGGAGTTTTTAATATTTTTCAAAATAAATACTTTATTATTTTTATCCCACCCTTCGACCAACCAAAGAGTAGTAGGACAAAAAGTGAAATAAATATTTGTAACGGCCTAATTGGAGCAATTTTATTTTTAAGCCGATTTATTTTTTTATGAAATGGCTGCACATTAATAAAAACAAAAAAAATCGTTCAGAGGCTCCTACAGGAATTCTTTCTGAGATTCTTTCAGGAATTACTCTCCAGATGCCTCCAGGAATTTCTCTCAAGATTCCTCTCCCATCAGCTTCCTCTGGGCATTCGTTCCGAGATTCCTCCTGAAATTCGTTTCTGTCTGTGTTTGTGTTCCTAAATGAATTCTTTCCAAGATTCCTCCAGGAACTTTTTCGCTAGCTAGGAGTTCCGGGATGCCTATTGGAACACCTTCTCGTGAAGGAATTCTTGGAGGAGTTCTAAAAGGAAGATCTGGAGGAATCCGAGCACCTAGCCCATAACAGAAAAAATCGCCAGGAGATATCTCAGAAAGTGGAATCCTCCAGTGGAGGAGTCCTGGAAGAAACTGCTTGAGAAATCCCTTAACCCTCGAACGATCGCGTTGTTGTATTTTGTACAACACGTTGAAAAATCTCACTTTCTGTACTCAGCATTAGCGTAGTGCTGGTGGGGGGTGGCCAATCGCGCGACTGCCGGAAGGTTAAGAAACTCCTTATGAAATCCCTGAAGAAATTTCTAGATGATTCTCAGAAGGATCTCCTGGAGGAATCTCGGAAGCAATTTCTGCAGGAACCTCGGAATTAATTTCAGTATAATTCCAGAAACTCCTGTCGGAATTCCGGAAGGAACTCCTACAGAAATCTTAGAAGAAATCTCTGAAGGTATCCCGTAAGCAGTTCCTGGATGAATTTCAGAAAGAATTCTTGGAAAAATTTCAAATGGAACCTTTTTAGAAATGCGACATGATTCCATTCACTCCTGGA
Organism: Aedes albopictus; assembly: GCF_035046485.1. Taxonomy (NCBI): domain Eukaryota; kingdom Metazoa; phylum Arthropoda; class Insecta; order Diptera; family Culicidae; genus Aedes; species Aedes albopictus. The sequence goes on along the minus strand of NC_085136.1, from coordinate 292,363,354 downwards.
AGAATCACAGAGAAAGTCCTGAACAAGTCCCAGGAGGAATCTTTGAAGGGGCTTCCTGAGGAGACTTAAAAAGAACTCCTGGAGGGCGTGGAGCGGACCTGGTGTGATGGTTAGAATACTTGACTATCACGCCGAGGACCTGGGATCGAATTCCACTCCCGACAAATGTGAGTTCTTCCTTCGGAAGGGAAGTAAAGCGTGTATCCCGAGATGAACTAGCCCAGGGCTAAAAATCTCGTTATGTAATACAGATAAAAAAAAACTCCTGGAGGAATCTGGGAACGAATTCCTCCAGGAATCCCAGAAAAAAATCCTGTTTCGGAAGGAGTTCCTGGAAAAATCCTGGATGGAACCTCTGAAGGATTTCTGAGTTAACCCCTGAAGTCTTCAGGCTGAAGAATCTCAGAAGGAACTCCGGGAGCGATCCCAAGAAGAATTTCTGGGAGAAACGAACTTCTGAAGAAAACCTCGGAAGAAATACCTGGAGGAATCCTAAATCTTATCGCTTATCTCTTTTGGTACTCTGCGGTCTTGTGCGCGAAGCACAAATTGCGTGCTCCGGAGAACTTAGACACAAATCAACTTTAACTCTAGAGCAGTTGTGTCTTTGACCACCCTTAACGACACCGCATGGTCATGCTAGCGTGCATTTTTCATGGTGCATGTACTAACTCAGTACACGACGCGACCGCTCCCGGGTTAAATCTGCATACCATTATAATATCAATTTTATTGCGTGAAAATTCCTACATCAGTCAACTCACACATTCTTTATTTTGATTTTTTTTAACTGCATTTTGTTTTGTTTGTTTTTATGACAAAATACAGTAAAAACATGTCGACCCAGAATCACAACCGCCCAAATGCGCCTATCGAATATTTGAATAAACCATTGAAGGGTGATCGATAGAGAGCAAGTAGAGTGAGACGTTTGTTTTCCTGTGATATAACTGTTGCTAGCGTATCACTAATAGTTTTAATGGGAGAGGTTAATACTATTTCCCATTTCATATTTGTAATCGAACACCCCAATCGAGATGGAAAAAGAACCAGGCAGCTGATTCAACACAACAAAAAAGATTTTTTTTTTAAATCTAAACGTTTACCAAACGTATCCTTTGGATTCCATCCCTCCATTAATAGCATAATAATAATAATGATAAGGTCTTTTGGATATTTGGCCACTCCACACCATCAATGTGCGATTTTCAGGTCGGTTCGCGGTGACAGTTTGTGACAGGTCCTCCTAGCACGCAATCGAAGCCAGCTGTCTCCTCTCTCTCAGGCACCACCTACTCATACTAAACGATAGAAAAATCCGATCGTTTAGTATGAGTAAGTGGTACTAACACTTTTACGACGTAAATATTAGAGTTAGAATATGGCGTCCTTGGTGATAATTGTAGGAAAAACACTAATCTACAACTTTGCCAAACACAACATTTCAATATTGGGATTCTGAACCAGCACACTCAAAGCACACTCATGAATCGCTCCTGCGTGAGCAAACTCGCGCGCGTTTCTGAATCATTTTCTCACGCGCGAGATTTCCATGCAAAATCTCGCTCTCACGAGTCAATCGCCGAAATCTCGTTCGCTTGTAAAACGAACCCAAATCAATTTGAACGGGTTCCAATGTTGTTGTACGATAGGTTTGCTTTTGTTCTATCATATAATCCTAAAAACATCGAAGTAAGTAATAAGAATACCAACAAATAAAGCAATGAGTGAAATCGCGAGTCAACTCATGCATGATTTTTTCGGCGATGAGTTTGGCGAGTCAAGAATCGCGCGTGAAACAACTCAAGCATGAGATTTGAGAATTTGAGTTTTTACCAACACTGTTCTGCACTGAAAAAATATTTTGTTGCATTGTACAAAATCGCTCGTCCGGTTTACGAATGCCATTCGTTGTTTTCTGCAACGAAAAGATTCGTAGTGTGCCTGAGTTCGTTTCGTAAAAAAGATCACTCCGACACAATAACACAGATTTTTTCTGTCTCTTTTTTTGTCGGACCGACATAAATCATGTTTAAAAAAAAATAACATGCGTATATCAGTTTGGTTTTCACAGGCTCCGAACACGTATCTTCTGATTGATACCTACCAGTGCTAGACATCCATCTGTAGGCGCTTGTTGAAACCGTTCGGAAACAACCAGAACGCTTTCTACTCTGATTCAATTTATAAATAACTTTTACTGCCAACTGAGAGCATGCTTCCTTTCCTCTTCTCGCACACGCACCGTCATATGCACGTGAAAACAGGTTGCTTTGTTGTCTATGCGCTCCACTCAAACATCAGTGATGACTGCAAAGCTTTGTTGTATTCTACGAAGCGAAATTTTCTTTTTACGCATGGTTAGTAAAAAACGTCTGACATTTGTTTGTTTTGTTTCATTCTACAAAGCGGGAGCTAAAATCCACGAATGAGCAAGCTTGGCGTCTGTCGGATTCGTGTTTTCGTACATTATACAACTCCATTTGTATTGTTTCAGCGTAGTGGTACGAATGGACCGTACATTTTACGCAAATTGCTTTCAATTTACGAAAACTGGTTTTACGAAGCATATTCGTTGAGCTTTTACGAAAGTATTTTATCAGTGTGAACTGCGTATGGACAAATGAGTCAAACGATTGCCAGGTGATCGAAAACATCCTTGGGTGTCCAACTAAACTTCCTCTGCCATCTCTCAGCTGTCGCAAGGACGTGGCCAGGGCAGCATTCGACCGTTAGAGGATTGCGTCAATCTTGTCTAAGAGTCAGAGATTAGTCCCAAAACTTTGGGATTAGAAGTAACACCTAATTATGCATCGGAAAAGAGTCTCGTTAGTCTTCGGATTGTCGCAAAACGTGTCCACTGTTTAGCCGTCCATATTCAGCGTCAATGAATAGTCTCATATTTATTGTAATCAATTTTAAAAGTAACCTTCGGATGCACCTTACCTTTTTGAGCCAAGGCTTTTGCTTCCTCCTCTTGTTTCTGTTTCACCGATTCCGGCGTCAGCGTTCCGCTGTTGACGTTCTCGATCGCTTGTCGGAGCTGAAATGGACCGATGGAAGACAATTCAGTACAATGCTAGCGCGAAAATATGATGAACATGCTTACCTCTTTTAGAGCCACCACACCGACCAGCTTTCCAACATTCGTCACATACGCATGGTTGATGCCCACCATCGAGAACAGTGAGTGGACCTTCAGAATGGAGGTTCGTTCCACCAGCTGGAATGGCGCAGGGTCAATGTGTAGATTTTCCACGTCAATCGGTTTACCCATTTCTTCCAGTTCCCAGGCCTTCTGGTCTTCGGCCGACATGTCGATGACGCGTTCCCGTGGCAGTTGAACCTTCTTGGAAATGCCCGGTGTCAGCGGTATTCCCTCGGTGCCAGAAATGCTTGGTGTGCCGATGGAACCCACTTCCGGATCGGGAGTTACATCCTGCAGGGTGGCCGACTTGCGGAAGATGATGTCGAATGCGGACCTGATTCGACTCTCGGTACCTCCGGTGATGGTAGTGTACGGAGTATGGGTTGGACTATGCGGCGATAGCGGCGTAAATCCTTTCAACGTAAATGAGTTAGTTTTTTTGAGAATGGATTTTTTCGGTTGCGTGCCGAACACGGGACTAAATCCGGTCGATGTCTCTTTCTTCGCTTGCGGTGGTAACATTTCGTTGTTGGCTCGTTCCCGGAGCTTCAGAATATCAGGTGCGGGGCTAACTTCGAATCTCGATGGTCGACGGGTTTTCTGCAGTTCCTCAGCTTCTCGCCTGAGTCGTTCTTGTTCTTCACGGGCCTTCTCTTCGGCTTCCTTCATCCACTTGGCAGCTACTTCCAAGCGTTTCTCACGTCCAATGTGTTTATCGATCATTTTGATCAGCTCGTATCGTTGAACGCTACCGAGCAATACGGGACTTTCCGGACTGTCCACGATGGGTAAACTTCTTAGACCTTTGTTAGCTTTGAGAATTTCCTTAAGCTTCTGATACGAGATTCCCTTCCAGATGAATTTCACATTTCTAACCATGAAATCCTCGACATAGATGTTGTACATTCCTGATCCACTGGGCAGCAAATCGGGTAGATAGGGTAGCTTTTTGATGAGTATAATACTATCGTACATGGACGGCTGCAGTAGTGCAGCTACCGCATTTGAAACCAGTGAGGCGATCATCACCGGCACTATGTGAGTAATCTGGCCAGTCATTTCGAACACAATTACGCCCACTGATACAGTGTGCGTAACAGCTCCGGAAAAAGCAGCTGCCCCTACGACGGAGTAGCCTCCGGGGATGATGGGAGCCAGCTTGCCTCCGTAACGAACTCCGTAAGGGAACCACAGGTGCATCGCTTCACCAACAAGCCTTCCAAAGGCGGCGCCAATTTTGAACACAGGAATAAAGATACCAGACGGAACCGGAATGGTCGAAGCAACGATGGAAAAGAAGAACTGAACAATAGGAATGGATTAATACGGCAGTTGAACACCTAAGGAATCAAGAACTCACCGTGAACAACAGATATACGATGAGATTGATAAACACATTGGTGCCGGCCGTTCGCCAGTTGGACACGATGGCAGCCTGCTCGACGGTGAGCTCGTTCTTGCTCCAGGTGAAGTTGGAGAAGAGCTGGTGAACCTGCTCGTGGGTGCTCAACTCTCCGGCTATGAACTGGCCAAACCCGAGGGGGAATGATAGGGTGGCCACTATCAGTGACACAATGCCAGGGTACAGGAATCGGCTGAGAAAGAGCACATGTAGAACGATGAGGATTGTGACAGAGATAGTATGTAACCGAACGACTTACTTCTTTTGCAGGAACTTGTTCATCCGCTTGTTTGATCGCATAAATAGTACATACTTTCGGTGGACCCAAACATACAACGCTCCTCCCAGGCCACTGACAAGGCTGTAATGCAATAATATAAAATACAAGTGATGTTACACGATAGATCCCATGCGGAGCTACTTACCCAATCAACGCAAATACAAACAGCTCTTGCGGGTCGAACGGAAAGTCGGCAGTGAAGTTGGTGGCAAACAAGGCCGTCACGGTGTCCGCCTTCTGGAACCACACGGCTAACAGTCGGAACACGGTCGCACCGCACACGGCCGCAAAGAAGCCCCGCCAGTAGTTTCGCACAGCAAAGTAGGTCGTTGTGACCTCAATGCTGAACAGGACCCCGCCAACTGGTGCAGCGAAGCACGCACCCACACCCACGGCACAAGCCGCGGCCAGCATTTCCGTGTTGCGGGATTCATTCTCGTAGATCGATTGGAATGACGTGATGATTTTACTTAACAACTGCGATACTATACTAGCTATATGTACAAAGGGACCTTCTTTGCCGAGGGGCATCCCGGACCCCAGCGTCGCCGTCAGGCCTATCACTTTGGCAACCAGCGTCTTGAAGGTGAGATACTCTTTCAGGGCCACCCCTCGCAGGATGGTCTTCATCTCCGGGATACCGGAGCCTATGCTCTGCGGTGCGACCAGGTGGACGAATCCGGCCGAAAACAGGATCAGACACACCGGCAGGGACACCCACGCAAGGTACTGCGCCACCGGGTGATTGGTGAGATCTCGGTACAGCCATACTCGTGCTACCGGAAAAGGGATTAAACACAAATCATTCCACTGGACAATGGGAAGCAACCACCGACCCGCAGCACTTACAGTTTGTGCACATCGAGATGCCTTTGTCCATCACGTAGGACAGCAGGGCCATGATGATGCCGAGCAGGGCCAGGAACACCCAGTCCTCGCCGAGCCGCGCGAACGTATTCCGCCACAGCCATGAGGAGGCTTTGAAAAATTTGTTATCCCGCACTCCCAACAGCTCCTGAAACGATTTCCATCTATTTTTATATTTTTGAGTTTTTTGTTTTGGCGGAGAATTTATTCGTAGACGGGCATGGAGATTGGAGTGTACATATTTTTTGTTTTCAAAAAATTGTTGGAAATACGTTCGGTGGAAATAGTAGAAGTAATAGTAGTAGCGTGTGGGCCAAAAGGATGTTGGTTTTCGTGTCGTAATTGGTTTACAAATCAAAGAAGAAGAAAAAAGAAAATATCATATTGGTACCGAGCATGACTGGAACGAGGGTGAAGTGGTATGACGAACTATAGCTGAACAGAGGTGTCGAGTGAGGTTGGTTGTTGGGAAATGCATTGCTTGTACGTACATAACGTACATAAGCTTTTTATTATTTTCCAAATACAGGGGATAGACAAAATGATCGGGACAGGCAAAATTTTTACTTTTCAAAAAATGTTAAACTAGCTGTAACTTTTCGAAAAGTGCATCAAATATTCTCAAATTTTCACTGTGAGTTGATCAACTAATTGTGTATCTGTGGAAAAAATTTGGAAAAAGTTGGGCCATTCTGCACGAAGTTAGAAAGATTCTAGAAAAAGATATAACTATCCGATAGCCAACTTTGAGCTGTTATATCTCCGGATTCAATGAACGGAATGAAATGAAATTTTGACTATTTATGACTTATATAATGAACTTTGAAAAACTTTTGACACAACTTAAAATTCTTAATACGAAAGAAAATTATTACGATTAGTTTATTTTCCTAATAAAACACCAAATTTTCTAAAACTTCATCATCGTTTCAAAATTCCAGATGCTAATTATAGTTTATTTAAATTCCCTCTAATTGTCTTTCATATAAATATGTTTTGAAGGAAAGTAACAACACAGCCTTCAGTTAATAGAAAAAGTATTGGGATGCATATTAAAAATAGACCAATTTACTAAAAAATCATAAAATAAATAAAATCGCTTTAACTTTTTCTCTTGTTAATAATTTAAAGTTGTGTCAAACATTTTTCTGAGCTCATTATATAAGTCATAAATGATCAAAATGTCATTGCATTCGGTTCATTGAATCCAGAGATATAACAGCTCAAAATAGGCTATCGGATAATTATACCTATTTCTAGAATCTCTATAACTTCGTGTAGAATAGCCCGATCTTTTCCAAATTTTGTCCACTGATACACAACTAGTTGATGAACTTACAGTGAAAGTTTGAGAATATTTGATGCACTTTTCAAAAAGTTACAGCTAGTTTAACATTTTTGGAAAAGTGAAAATTTTGCCTGTCCCGATCATTTTGTCTATCCCCTGTATCATGTAGAAAACACATCATTTATACAGTTTTGACTTGAGTGAACTTGCCCAAATTCGTCCCGGAGAGAGGGTGGATACATTAGAACCTTTGGATTAGTAGCCAAAAGTTCATAGCATTCTAGCAGTTGGAAATAGTCGCCTATTTTTACAACGAAATTTATGCAATCGTTCATTGGTTACAAGATATCAACCCATCTGCCTTCCATAGTATAGTATCAGAAAATCGTGAGCATGAAACGGAATTACAAGCGGAAATGTTTAGAAACTGTTATCAGGACGCCTAGAGAAATGGAACCGTTTTTCGTAATGTACAATGGTCGAGAAGGTAATTTGCTGACCAGCAGAATTATGGTGGCTACCAGGAGGAGATAATATTTCGAGACTTTTAGGAAATTTGTGCCATAACAGTGGCTGTCAGTCTCAGAGTCTAGAATAGATAACACGGACGCGTACCATATCCCCAACGTCAACGGGAACTGGATGACGGATAAGGCTAAACTAGAGGCGGTCTGCACAAGTAGTCAATTTCCAGTTCAAGTGATAATTTACAAACTAGGACTTTGCAATACTGAAGACCTACAGGGTATTCTAAGGCAGTTTCTTTGCTCAGTCGCCACCCACCTCTCCCCTCCAATGGGCTATTCAGCGCACTGGCAGGATTGAGTTCCTTGGTTATCGCTGGAGACTTCAAGGCCAGGGCGATCAACTGAGGCAGCCGCTTGACCAACACAAGAGGCTGGGCTCTGCTCGAAATCATGGCTGGAATGTACGTGGATGTCGCGAACATAGGCAATCACAATACCCACAGTAGGAACAATTCAGAGTTCATCATCGATGTAATCTTCTGTAGTCCGAATCTAAACCTTAACTCAGACTTGAGGGTTGACGATAGTGACTATCTGGCGATTCGAAACTGAGTCGAATACGGAGGAAGACGTCCACAGCCGAGGGTCATCGATGACTGTCCTCGTGCTTCGACAAGCCGGCATTTGTGGAACGGCTGTACAGTTCCATAGACGGTAACACCGACGACCAGACTAGCGACGACCTAGACTAAACTCTGAGTCGCGTGTACAACGCCGCAATGCTGAGACAATCCATACCCCTGAACGGATGTTGACCAATGTACTATTATTACCCGCAAGTCGGAGGACTCCGCGCACCCAGGCTATGAGGTAGGAAAGTATGCAAAGAGCTTGCACCGATGAGGGTAGGGTGGAGCCAAGTAAGGTTTACAAAGCGGCTAAATAGGTACTGAACAAGACGATTAGACGTGTATGCAGACGTGCTTCGATAATTTCCACCAGGCAGCAAAAACAAGTACCTGGGATGATGGCCAAGAGGAATAGCTCGTCAGCACCTCCGGAGCCCTCCCCCGAGGCTTTACTTAAGGAATGCTTGAAAGAATTCTTGAAGGAAACTCTCAAAAACTGCAGGAGGACTGCTAGAGAAATTCATGTAGAATTTTAAGTAGGAACTATTAAAGGAATTGCTGGAGAAATTTTTAAAGGAAATTCCCTGGAGGAATTTCATGAGGAAACACTGGAGGCATTCCTAAAGGTATCCTTGAAGAATTTCCTGGAGGAATCTGTAGTGGAATTCTTGGAGGAATCCGTAGAGGAATTTCTGGAAAAATATTTCGAGAAATTTCTTGAGAAATTTATGGAGGAGTTCCAGGTAGGGTTCATTGACGAAACCCTGGAGGCATTCCTGAAGTAAACTATGGGGGAATCCCTGGGAGAAACCCTGGAGAAATTTATGGAAAAATCCCTGGCGGAATCCCTGGAATAATTTCTGGAGGAATCCCTGGAGGCATTTCTGAAGGAATCCTTGACAGAATGCATAGAGTTTTCCGTGTAGAAATTCCTGGAGAAACTTCTGGAAGAATGCCTGGAGGAATTTCTGGAGAAATCCCTGAAGAATTTTTTAAAGGGACATTTGGAGGAGTTTCTAGAAAAAATCCTGGAGAAGTTCATTGAGGTATCCCTGCAAGAATTCCTGGAAAAAAACTCTAGAGGAATCTTTGGAGGAATTATGAGAAAATTTCTTGTAAGAATTCCGTGGAGGAATTCCTGGTAAAATTCGTGGATAAATTCCAGGAGGAAATCCTAGAGGAATCCCTGGAGGCATTATTGAAAGAATCATTGGAAGAATATCTGGAGGAGTCCGTGGAAAAAATCCTGGAGCAATTTCTGGAGAAATTCCTGGACGAATTTCTGGAGAAATTTCTGGAGGACTTCTTGGAGGAATATCTGGAACAACCCGTGGAGGCATTCCAGAATAAATTCCTGGAAGAGTTCCGGGAGAAATTCCTTTATGATTTTCTTTAGGAATCCTTGAAAGAATTACTGGAGTATTTATTGGAAGAATTCCTGGAGGAATTATTAGAGGAATTTCTAGAAAAATATATGAGGCTTCCCTGAGAAATTTCTGGAGGAATGTCTGAAAGAACTCCTCGAGGAATTTCTGAAGGAATTCCTGGTGGAACTTCTGGAGATTTTTTTTTAGCAATTTCTGAAGAAAATCATTAATGAAATCCTGGAGGAACTCCTGAAGAAATTCCTGGAAAAATTCCTGAAGGCATCCGTGGAGGATTCCCTGGAGAAATTCCTCGAGGAATTCCTCGAAGAATTCCTGAAAGAGTTGCGACTTTGCGAGAGACATTTTTTTAGGAGTCTCTGAAGGAATTCTGGCAAAAAATCCCAGAGGATATTCTGGAGAAATTCCTGGAGGAGTTCCTGGAAGAATTTTTGAAGAAATTAATGGATCCCTGGAGAAATTCCTGAAGAAATTCTTGGAAAATTTCCTGGAGGAATCTTTGGAACAATTGGAAATATTGGAGGAATTCTTGGAGTATTTACTGGGGGCATTATTTGAGGAAATACTAGAGAAATAAATGAGGCTTCCTGGAGAAATTGCTGGAGGATCCTGCAAGATTTTCTGGAGGAATTCTTTGAGGAATTTCAGAAGAAGTTCATTAATTAATCCCTGAGGAATTCCTGAAGAAATTCCTGGAGAAATTCCTGGAGGAATCCGTGGAGGATTCCCTAGAGGGATTCCTCGAGGAATTCTTTGAAGAGTTCCGTGAAACATTCCTTTAGGATTCTCTGGTGGAATTGTGGCAGAAAATCCTAGACAATTTTTTGAAGAAATCCGTGCTGGAATCCCTGGAGGAAATCCTGGAGGATTTTTTGTAGGAATTCCTGGAGGATTTCCTGATGGATTTTCTGTACTTCTTCATCGAGAAATTTCTGGAAAAAAAAACTGGAGGAATTTCTGGAGGAATTTTTGATGAATTTCATAAGAAATTCATGGATGAATCCCAAGAGATGAACCAGCCCAAGGCTGAAAGTCTCTAAAATAAAGCGAATTGAATTAAATGGATGAATCCCTGGAAGAATTCCTGAAGAAATTCTTTGAGAATTTCTTGGAGAATTCCCTAGAGGAATCCATGGAGGAATCCTTGGAGGAATTTCTTGGGGAATTTCTGGAAGAGTTCCACGAGAAATTCCTTTAGGATTTTCTGGAGGAATCCGTGGAGGAAATATGAGGCATCTTGGAGAAATTTTGTGGAGGAATTTCTGAAGGAATTGTTTGAAGAATTTCTCAATAAATTCATAATTGCATCTCTACAGGAATTCCTGAAGGAACTTCTGGAAAAAAATCCTGGAGAAATTCCTGGAGGATTCCATGGAGGAATTTCTCGCGGAATTCCTTGAGGAATTCATGGAAGAATTCCGGGAGAAATTCATTTAGGATTTTCTGGAGCAATCCGTGGAGGAATTTCTGGAGGAATGTCTGAAGAAACTCCTCGAGAAATTTCTAAAGGAATACCTGAAGGAATTTTTTGAGGAATTTTCTGAGGATTTTCTGAAGAAATTCATTAATAACTCACTGGAGGGATTCTTGAAGAAATTCCTGGAAAAATTCCTGGAAAAATTCCTGGAAAAACTCCGGGAGGAATCCGTGGAGGATTCCCTGGAGGAATTCCTCGAGGAATTCTTGAAAGAGTTGCGGGAGACATTCCTTTAGGATTCCCTGGAGGAATTCTGGCAAAAAATCCTAGATGATTTTCTGGAGAAATCTCTGGATGAAAATTTTGGGCTTCTTCCTCGTGAAATGTCTGAAAAGAATCCTGGAGGAACTTCTGGAGGAATTTTTGAGGAAATTATGTAGAAATTTCTGAATGAATCCCTGAAGGAATTCCTGAAGAAATTCCTTGAGAATTTCCTGGAGGAATCGTTGGAGGAATTTCTCGAGGAATTCCTGGAAGAGTTTCGTGAGAAATTTCTTTAGGATTTTCTGGAGGAATCCGTGGAGCAATTTTTAGAGGAATCTGTGTAGGAAAGATTAAAGGAATTCAGGCAGACATTCCTAAAATATGCTTCCTAGAAGAAATTTCAGGAGGAATTCTTGGAGTATTTACTGTAGGAATATTTGAGGAATTTCTAGAGAAATATATGAGGCTTCGTGGAGAAATTTTTGGAGGAATGTCTGAAGGAACTCCTCGATGAATTTCTGAAGGAACTGCTCAAGGTTTTTTTGAAGGAGCTCCTCGAAGAATTTTTGAAGGAATTTCTGGAGGATTTTTTTTTATGAATTTCTGAAGAAATTTATTAATGAATCTGTGAAATTTCTGAAGAAATTTTGAAGAATTTCCTGGAGGAAACCCTGGAGGAATTCCTCGAGGAATTCCTGGAAGTGTACCCAGAGAAACTCCTTTAGAATTTTCTGGATGAATCCTTGAAGGAATTCCTGGAAGAAATCTCTGAAGGCATCTAGGAGGACATTCAGGAGGAATCCCTGAAGGATTTTTTTGAAGGAGTACCTGGAGGAGTTTTTTCATGAGTTTCTGAAGAAATTCTTCAATGAATCTCTGGAGGATTTTTTTTGAGGAACATCTGAAGAAATTCAGTAATGAATCCCTAGGGGAATTCCTGAAGAAATTCTTGGAAAAAATGTTGGAGATATCCGTGGAGGATTTCCTGGAGAAATTCCTCATGAATTCTTGGAAGAGTTCCGTGAGACATTCATTTCGGATTCGCTGGAGGAATTCTGGCAGAAACTCCTAGAGAATTTTCTGGCGGAATACCTGGGAGAATTTCTGGAGTTCTTCCTCGAGAAATTTCGGAAAGAAAATTCAAGGATGAAACTTTTTGGGAATTCCTGAAGAAATTCCTTGAGAATTTCTTGGATAATTTTCTGGAGAAATCCATGGAAGAATCCTTGGATGAATTTCTCGAGAAATCCGTGAGAAATTTCTTTAGGATTCATGGAGCAATTGCTGGAGGAATCCCTGATGGAAATATTCGGGGAATTCTGGTAGGCATTCCTAGAAAAAAAAATCAGAAGAAATCTCTGGAGGAATTCCTGGTGTTTTGGCTGGAGGAATTATTTGAGGAATATCTAGAGAAATAAATGAGGCTTCCTGGAAAAAGCTAGTGGTCCGGAGAAGTTCTCAAGTAAAGCAAAACCGAATTCAAACGTATTGTGCAGCAATTCTTTCGTTTGACGATGTTCCAGTTAGAGCGGCCGTCCGTTGACTCGGGTGTGACGGGCCATATGGCCATCGCAGGCCGAATCAGAAGTTCACTGAAGAATCTCGCGAAGGAATGTGAATGTGAAAAATACGATCAGTTATTACCGCCAACCACAAGTACGAGCGAACATGCAAAGGGAGCAAAGAATACCCGAACCAATAGCGACCGCTGTTCCTTATCGGTCGGTTGGCTTGTGAAGCAAACAGACTGGAGAACATTCATTCTCACTTGCTGCGGCGAGGGCGAGGATGCAAACTTGCAAAAACATTCATTTTGTTGATAAGGGAATGTAGGACGTGACTATTATAATCAATGTAATTTGAGTTATGTTGTAAGTTATGATTACTTTAAAAACGAGATCAAAACCACGTATATTCATTGCCGTTACCACCGGCGAAGAGAGAGATTCAGAGAGGCACTCGCAGCTGAACTATTGTTATGCACTCTCAAGCATATTTTTTATTGCTCTTACTTGCTTCAGAAGCATGTTAGCCAATGAAAACATACAACTAGCGCTTTTGGTTGAAACGTGTCGGTCAAAGGAGAGCAAATTTTGCCTCGTTCTAGAGAAAACACTTCACTTTTCAAGTACATCTAACATCTAAATGAAAAAAGTTTGAAGCAGTTCAAGGACGTGACGCACGGCCGTATACTTCCTGAAGGCAAAAAGCGAGGCATCGGCGGCATTTATATTATGTCAAGTGAAGGCGGAACGGCAAACAGGTAAATAACTTAAAGTTCTCAGGACGGGCAAAGGACAGGAATACGTTTCCAGCGAATTTCGGAGACCGCCGGAAAAGGACGGCTCCTCTCCATACACTCCTGATTAAAATGGCACGGCTGAAAGGATGAAGTGAACACTGGTGCAGGCGAAGAGTTTGCTGAACGATGCGCACATGCAGAAAGAATTCTGGGCGATGGCAATACAACAAGAGCTATTACAAGACTTTCGAAGAAATCTGAACTAGCAAGAGACCTGATTTGCGGCACCTACTGACAGTGTTTAGTGCGATCGTGGCGATCTACATACCGAAGGTCAAGCGTAGGAAATTCGACCCAAAGGCAACAAAAGAAAAGTGTGTTTGGTACCGCGAGGACACCAAAGGGTATCGAGTGTATTACTTTCTAGCAATAAGTTCGAGATTAACCGCGACATGATGACGATCAATCAGGACGGAAAGTATTCAAGTTCTGACTGTTTTCACGATTTCGTTCCTGTTCAGTTCACGGAGCTTTTCGTTGAGGCAATCGTGATTACCGATGGAAATTCAGCTAATCCTGGTTCAAATGTTATCGAAGACGATGATGACGCTTTTGAAAACGATACGTTGGAGACGTCCATTTTGAAGACGCATGATCCTGCGCCACAACAATCCAGACGATCTGGCAATAAAATTCCCTCTTAGTGACTTGCCGCGTCGGTGATACTTGTGGAAGACGTTCCACAGAGCTACGACGAGGTCATGCGGCGAAATAATAGCAAATACTGGATCAACGCGATGCTAGGAGAAATGACAGACGTGGATGTTGACGAATCTACCAGAAGGACGTATGGCAATCAGTAACAAATAGGTTTTCGCAATCGAGTGAGGACCTGAGAAAGTTTGGAACGGTACAAGTCGTTAAGGGACGTTCCTTAAAGTCTGGAATCGATTACGAAGAAGTGTATGCACCAGTAGTTAGCTATTCCACACGAGTTGGATGAGGACCAGATGGACGTGATTACCGCATTTCTGCAAGATGAACTGAGCAGCGAGGAAATATATATCGACCAACCTTATGAGGACGTAAAAACGTGAAGCATTTGAAGGCAAGTACATTTGATTGACAAACTAAGAGACACATGTGTGAAAAAATATCACTTGTTTTGGTGGGATTCGAACCCACGACTCCGTATCGCTAGTCCGGTGCTTTAACCAACAAAGACACGGAACAAATTACGAGTTTGCGAAATAGAAAGTGCCTGGAAAGTGGATTCGAAGCACCACCCTAACCGGGTCGGTCTTTCAGAACACCATCTTTCCTTCGGCTTTTAGTTGTCACCGCACTCTCGCGGTCTACGAAAAGCAAGCAAGGAATTAAAAAATTTTTTGTATTTTTGAAAATCTGAACTTGTTTAACCCTTTCCTTCCCACGACTTTGAACGACTATATCTATGCCAAAAAAGCGTTTCCGAAAAAAGTGGTAGAACAAAAGTTATTGCAAATTGGCTAAATTTTTCGAAATCAATGAAAAAAATTTTGGTTGTAAATCAATAGGTTTTTGATTGTTTATCAATAGTTCAACTATTGAAACAAGTAGGTAGTAGTTGGGTTAACCTTATGAGGTTATAACCATATTCAAAAACATATTGCATCATATTCATCTAATTCCGTTTGTCCGGAGTTCGTCGAAAATCGATGGTGCTCTAGAGCAACCATGGGAAGTAGAGGGTTAAGGAGATCTATACGCATACTGAAAACTTATGATTTTGCATTTCCCCCACTGTAGCCTCACTCGACACCGCTGCTATCAGGACCAAAATCTAGGCGTTGAAGGTGCTTTCACCGGGGACCATAAATGAGATGGAAGTATCATTTAGATTATTTTCACTTACCTTATTTCTTGCTTTATCGTCTTTTTTTCTTCTTCGTTCAAGAAGCCTGAGTCTTCGCGCTTCATCTTTGGCGTATTCTCCTAGGTCTTTGGTATAGCGACCATACATCTGTGGGTGGTGGAATAAGAAAGTTTGATTAAAATGTTGTACATCGGGAATAATGGAAGCATGCAAAGCAATATACAGGTTTTGAATATATATGATTAGGAATAGAAAGAGTCATCCATGCATATCATGCACTACAGAAATAAATAAATACATTTAACACATTTACCTAACGGGTGCATAACGCCACGAGAACAAACCAATCATTGCGTAGTCAAACTGGCAGCCCTGTAACACGGGTGGTGGCCGGCCGCAGAGCATCGTCGGCAGACGCGAGAGTGTCTTTGATCGACGACGGCGATCATTAGCGCAAACTGCAAACAACGTCATCACGTGCACGCTGTCGATTGTCATTATTTTTAGCGCCCCAGACAATTAGCTATCGTATCGTCGGAAAAACACTCAGACTTGCAATTGGTTCGTCGAACGTGTACATACTTAATAGCCGCAAGATCCAGATTCAGACATCCACCGCACCGCCGCGGGGCGGTCGGTCCCTAGGGAATAGGTAATGACATATGATGATGATGCGATCGTGAACGAATTGAGGGGGTTGTGGGGAGATACTTAGCTAACATATTGCGCCCCTTCCACCGGCGTAGTACCCGCCCCTCCCATCGAAATGGGCAAAGGTACAGACCAGATTTATAATTAGTGATCAAAATAAACAACCGGCCTCTGATCTATTTGAACGGATGAGCGTGGCAGCAGTTGTATTACACGGTCGTTGATTGCTTTCTAATGAATATAAAAAACTGAATACGGAATTTCCGATTTCTACATCGGACAGAGGCGCGGTGGGGGATGAAACGTCACTAGACATTTTGCTCCAAACTTGATCAAATGCCAACGAAGGTCGTTCGACGAGTGTAAATGTCGAAGCCAATGAACTAATTAATTTTGTGTAGATATATTCTGCTCTTCGGCATTTCGATGGTTGCCGAAATTTTCCGGAAAAAAAGGCTGAACACTCGGCAGTTTAGAGTCTGGTAAATTTTTGCCTTTGATACTGGTTCACAAATTTTAACAAATTTTTCTACCCGAGAATTTGATAATTTTGGATTACTTTTCGAGCATTTGTTTTTTGAAATTAGGCAAACTTTTGAAAACAAATCATTGGTATAGATGATTCGTCTGATTCTGTGAGTTTGAACCTCACAGTATTTATCTTTTACCGCCAAAATACAAAGACAAGGTGCTAGTTTACCTTCTCTATGTGTACAGTAAAGTTTGAGTATTGACCTATACATATCACATGAGCCCATTGACTATTCGGAATTGTAAACTCAAATGGGCAACACTGATCAATAGGGCACGTTCGGTGAAGTACTAAATTTGTAGTAATGAGCAAAATTTGTGTATGGTAAGAAGGCCAACTCTCCGTTTCTGCAGTACAAAGCGTGGGTAGCCTTATTTGATGCTGTTTGTTTGTTTTTCTGTATTTCATTGCAGGAACGGAGAATTTACCTTCTCACCATATAAACATTTCAGCATATTGCTTTAAATCTACTACTTCGATGCGAACGTGATCCATCTACATAAAATAATGCTGATTTGGGACACCGGAAAACATATAGAGATTGGTACAACAACGACAACAAAGTTTGAGCAAAACTGAAGTTAGATATTTTTGAAAGGTAAGACACAATTGTTTTGGAAATTGGCAACACTGCTTAAGTAGAGCCAAAATTGACTCAATATTTGCATAAGATGATAACAAATGCAATTGGTCAGAGAAGCATGTTATTATTCCATTAAACCATACGATTTCAAAAGCTGGCAGCACTGCTTATACAGGTAAAAAAAATAAATATAATAGGTTGTAGATCTAGACTCCTACTACTAAGTCTGCTTGGGGTGCCATAGGAATTCTAGAGCTAATGGAATTTTGCCTAATAGGACGGATCGGAGGAGTACTAGATTTGAAGTGATGAGTTGAATTTTCGTATGGCGAGAAGAGCAATTCTTTGTTTCTGCAGTGAAATGGTGCAAAAAGTGTGAGTACTATTCCTTGCCTATTTTTAAGCTGTTTGAGCAAAACTTTGGGCAACAGTGTTGTTGTTTTGCAACATAAACAACATAGTTGTTCAAAGTTTTGCTCAAACAGCTTCAAATTAGGCAAGGAATCATAATACCCACGCTTTTTGCACCATTTCATTGCAGAAACGAAGAATTGACCCTCTCCATACAAAAATTCAGCTCATTACTGCAAATCTAGTACTACACCGAACGTGCCCCATTGGGGTTCACCGCAAAAAATTAGTTGCGATGTACTCTCACCAGAAGAAGCTCTCATTAGACATCACACGTGATTTCTCAAGTTTCTTTAGTTTTGAATATCGGTGTTTTGTTGATGATTTCAGGTAGCGCTAGTTGATTAGTAAACTTTTAAACTTATCTTTCATGGGATTCAAAGAAATCTTCGACAAAGTTGTTCAGAAAGACTAGAACGTTCTTGTGATTCACCATTTAGTAGGTGTTTTTGCCATTAGGTGGTGCAACTTTTTTGTCAAGTAGAGCTTAAAGCTTTTATATCTCGGGATCGAAAGCAGAATAAAAAGAAGGACAAGAATGATATGATGATTCCCTAAATAGTTGGTGATTAGCCGCTAGATGGTGCTAGTTTTCAATTACAGTATTAGAATTATCTATCTCGGGATCGAAAGCAAGTAGAAAAGTTTTGTGTCTGACAAAGTTGCACAGAAGGAGCAGAACATTCTGGTGATTTATCAATTAGCTGATCATTTCGCTGTGTGGTGCTACAGTGTATCAAACAATTGTCCGTACAGTGATTTTTCGTCATTTTTTTTGTTTTATTCATGTTTTTACAACTCTTTTATACGTGAATCAAATCTGCTAAAATTTTATCGTGATTTATTTATATATTGACGTGTATTTGCTGAAATTTTGAGTGAAATGAGATAAAAATTCAAAAAATTATAGAACGTTTAGTAAAACTTAGACAACTTTTGAACATATTTTATAAACATGTTATCCCAATATGTACTGGATCGAACATTTTTCAAATTTTTGTGATAAGACTTTCGTTTGGAATTTTAATTTGATCACACAAAATATGACAAATCTGTATATATCATATTTTGATCAATAAAAATGCCAAGTGTTATCAACTTCTATAAACTATTTTATAGTTATGTTTTTATACAGTACCTACTAAACTACATTTGCAGAATAGGGCCTGTGCATTTTCAGTTCAACTAATGCGCTTTTAAAACTGAAAAACGGTTGGCAAATTATATGTTCAAAATATGATAAATTTATAAGAATCGTCAACTGCATAAGGAGATTTTTCATATTTTTGTAGTGAAAATATTAAGCCAACCAAGATTGCCTATTGAAGCTTCAAGTGTTAGGTTTCCAAAAAAAATCAAAATGTTTCATCTACTAGTCCTTGAGATAGAGTATTGAAATTTTGTATAATAAACGGAAAAAAGTTCTATTATTATTATTTCTTTATTATAGAGATTTTCAGCCCTAGGCTGGTTCATCTCTTAACAGAAAAAAAAAGTTCTATGAAAAATAGACACGGACACTGTCTTCAGCCAGAGGCTGTATAGACTCAACGAAACTTAATATTAAACAACGGACACGACATACATTACGAGCACCAGTGGATACCAGAAAAAAAAAAGATTTCTTGCGAAAAGTTTTATCACTTGGAGCGTGAATCGAACCCTTACCCCTTGGCATGGTACGACTATATGCTTGGTGAAGCTACCCACACGGCCATGAGACTCCACACCTTTTAGAAAACATATTCAATCTCGCTCAAAACTTCACCAATGTTGCTCTAGTTATAGTCTATTTTAGCCAAAATTTTTGGAGTTTTTGATTCACGTATAAAAATGTTATGAATATTTGAATAAAAAATGATTTTAATGAAAAATTCCCTGCACGGACATTTGTTTGATACACTGTAGTTGTTAAGTGAAGTATTCGATTTTTTTTATCTTTAGATCCAAAGCAGATGCAAAAATGTTTTCTACGGCAAAGTTGTTCAGAAGGAGAAAAACAATCTGGTGGTTCACCTCGACGAATTTACCACCAGGTAGCACTAGTTGACAGGAAAAGTTCAAAACTTCCAATTTCGAGATGCAAATCATAGAAGAAAGTGCCATCTTAGGCAAAATTATTCAGAAGGACATGAACAATCTGGTGGTTCACTTTTTATTTGGCAAATCCACTGCCAGGTGGCGCTAGTTGTCAAGAAAAGTTCTAAACTTCCCTATCTCGGGATCCAAATCATGTAGGAAAGTGTCATCTTAGGCAAAATTGTTCAGAAGAACAAGAACGGTCTGGCGATTTACCAATTAGAAGACAATTTCGCCGTTAGATGGGGCTAGTTGTCACTTCTCTATCTCAGCATCGAAAACAGATAGAAAAGTGGCGTCTGTGCCAAAGTTCTTCAGAAGGACAAGAACGATCAGACGATTCGCTAAATAGTTTGTGGTTTCGTCGCTAGATGGTGCTAGTTGTCAAGTTGAGTTTCAAGCTTGTCTATTTCGGGATAAAACCAGATAGAAAAGCGTCGTTTTTGAAAATGTTGTTCAGATGGAGAAAAACAATCTGGAGAATCACCAATTTGTTGGTGATTTTGACAATAGCTGGCGCTAGTTGTCAAGTAAAGTATTAGCTCTCTCTCTCGAGATCCAAAACAGATATAAAAGTGTCATCTTCGACAAAATTGTTCAGAAAGATAGAAATAATCTGATGATGAATCGCAAATAAGTTGACACTTTTCTATCTACTTTGAGTTAAAAGCTTAATGTAGTTCAAAACTTAGCTTGACAACTAGAGCCATATTTTTTAACTAATTGCCGAATCCCCAGATTGCTCGAACATTCGATTGTTACCTCACACCGCAGGCCCGTGCACAGAAGTGGCGCCAAGGGAGGGATTTATCGCAATTTCGGCAAAAGGCGGAGGGGCGCCTAGTGTAGGAAGCGTCGGTAATGGGGGGGGGGGTTAACGCCCAAAACCCCCCCCCCCTCAAATATTGAGCTTTATTGGAATCATAATGATCAGTGTTCCTAGATAAATCACTCTTGGGTTGAAATTTAATATGAGGGGGATAGAAGCAAAGGGGTGTAAATGACGAAAACTCACTTTCGAGAAAATGAGGTTCGAAGTTTTCCTCAATTTTTCATCCCATACAAAATGTATGGAGTTTCAAAACCGACGCAATTTTCTACGATTTATTTTAATTTTTCTAATCACCGTAAACATAACCTTAAACAAGTTCCTGAAAGCTTGAAATCTAAAGAATTTTTCGATATGCTTAGCTCAAAATCGACCAAATGATCACTCACACCCCTTTGCTTCTGGGCCCCTCATATGTAATAATAGAATTGAGATAATAGTTACCAGCAATAACTCTTTGTGTAGCAATGTAAAACAATGTACTGCACTTGAGGTGCACTATAACGTTGTCGAACATTCGAATTGCCTGTCTCGCACCATTTATGAGATATTGAGCTTAATTTGAATCTTCATAACCAGTGTTGCCAGATACTGGAAAATTATGTGTTATAAAAGATTCTACTTGACTTCTACACAATCTTGACTGAACATTAGTACTCGACATTTTGTCTTTAAACCGCATTTATTGACGTGTGACATTAGGCTGAGTTGCCAGTTACAAAGGTAATTTAAAAATATCGAATTAGGTTAATCTAGATGACAAAGTTTAATGAACATGTGAACTATCACAATCTAGATCACAATTGTAGTGAATTGCATATTTAGTGTTGCCAGCTTTAAAGCGTGGCCCACTTAGTAAAGGAACATAACTTTTTGCTTATCACAATGCTCTTGGACGTTTTCAAAAACTTTTGACGTCTTTTTGTTGACAATATCAATAACAATTACAGTGATTTTTTTCTGTTCTAAAAACTTTGTGGTTTTGGAGATAGGTACCATGCAATAGGAGCAAGCTGGCAAAAGCATTCATTTTTTCCAGAAACATTGTGTTTCACGTGCTTAAAATGTACATGGCACCTTGAAGACGACTCAGTAGCCGAAAAGTAAATGCCAAAGTGGGACTGCCAATCGATAGCTTCATGGAAAGGTCTTGAGGTCCATCAGAAGCAATCTAGGTATGTCTGATCACGATTTTAGATAAAAACATAGTGTCACCCAACGTACAATGCAGAGATTCCGCTACCATGCAGGCTTACATGCACCGAGTTAGTAGGCAACCAAAGAGGTCTTTCAATCAAAATTCCGTAGCTCAAAACCGTACTCGGAAGCTTTATGACAAACTACTGACAAACCCTGTTGGGTGCATACTGATGTATGATGCAAGCTATGTAAAGGCCGACTTGTAAAAAGAAAAAAAAAGACAATTACACCGTCTTCGACCTTGCGGCCTCTACAGACTGAACAATACTAACATTTGACAACGGACAACACATATAACTCCCAGTGGCCCAGTGGAGAATTTTTCGTTTGACGAAAAGTTTTCCCCGACTGGAGCGGGAATCGAACCCACACTCCGAGGCTTACGAGACACCTGAACGACTGACGCCACTAACCGCTCGGCCACGAAGACCACTTGCTTGCGATAGCTTCCGGGACCAATTTTTTGCAAGGCGAAGGCTTGAGGAGGTGTCACCGAAGAATAAATCGATTTTGTGAACAAGTTCGCACGCGAATTATGATCTGGCAGGGAATTAGCAGTTGTGGTCAAAAGGAAAAAAAAGTTATCACCAAAACAACGATGAACTCGGAGGTTTATGAAACCTAATGTCTGAAGATTCGAATTCTGCCCTCAATCCAGTCTCATGATGGCCCAGTAACATTTTGGTCGGATTTTTAGGATTACCACTACAGCCAGGAAGCAAAAAATGGAATAACGGTAATAATTTCCAGCTTGTTCCGAAAACTCGTAATACGCCCAATGGTCCTCAGTTCAGGCCTATTAAATACTATTGAGCACTTATGAAGAAGAAACAGAAGGCTAAGGGTGCAATCATCAAAACGACTGCGCAGATGAAACTTTGGTGGGATATTGTCGGGTGTGCTGAATATGATTCGCCTTTGTAATGTTCCAAACGCGCATTTGCACGAAATTCCACGCGCCAAATTATCTCTTGGAAAGGAACAGCCGCACTAGAGGAAACGCCGCAATGTTATCTCCCATAAGAATGGATTAAAAAGAGAGCAAAAACCGCGGCTGTTCTTTTCCTCAGGGATTTGTCGCGTGTACTTTTGGGCAAATGATATAATCGCTAAGACAGTAGACGAATCTGTTGTACGCCGCCTAATGAGTCATATTAAGAGAAAAGTTCCAGAATTCCTTCAAATTCGTGCTGAAGAATTTGTTTCGTATTTTTCTCTTAAAATATAATAGATAAAATGCATTTGAGTGAAAACCGCATTCAAGTAAGTTGTTTCAAATCCAAATGAGACAGAATAATGTTGTTCCATTAATTACTAAGTGAGTCGTGCTTTAAAAGAACAGATCACAGCAGGCTGTGCGCGCGAGCGGCTGCATTTTCGAAACTTTCTCGCGTTTTCTTTGCTCCGCATTGTTTTTATTATGGCCGGTCGAATCGAGAAATGGCTGTTGTAATAAATTTTGCCTCTGAATGTGTTTGTGAATTGATCTCCGGATAATTCGCGATTGTGATGAGGTTTTGTCTTATTTTCCGGGGTGCTGGAATTCGTCTTCGTTCTTCGCGTAATTTTTGGTAATATTGCTGCTGGATGTCCGGGACACGCAAATGGAAGTCAACAATTTCGTCTCGAGAGTATTGGAATTCGTATAATTTGGTGACTCTGTTCGTGTACATCGTTGTGGTGCCTAAACGTTGACCAAACGTATTTTTTGACTTAACCCTTCCACTAACAATACTCAAATTCCCGTGACACCTAGGCCTGAGAGGACGTAGAGATGCCTGTATACCTTTTTAGGTGTCAAACTAATCTTCCTTTCCCATCCTTCAACTGTCGCAAGGACGTGGTCAGGACAGCTCTGTGAAGAATTGCGACGGCCGTGTAGGATTGGGTCAATCTTGTCTAAGAGCCAGTGATTAGCTGTGATTAGCCCCAAATCTCTGTGCTTTAGTAACGGACGGGAAGAAGGCAGTTCTCTTATCAGAGGTCTAGGGGTTGTACCACGTACGAATTTGTGCGACTTACTTGATGCTAATTAGCATTAATGCTAAGAAGGGTTGCCAGCTTTAGAAAAATGTAATATTCTATGCAACATGAAAAAGCATTTGATACCCACTTAACTTATGCTTGTATATATTAAGTAATATATGATTCTTTTTGAACAGTGTTGCCATTTTATAGTAGAAATAGTAGTATCATGAGCTATTACTGGTTGCCCTATCGAACTTTATTGAACATTACATTTGTATGTTTAAAAACAGTTTAAGATTTAGAGCAATGATGGAAGTGGACGGTAAATCTAAATTATGATTGTAAAATAGGGACGTAAAATAAACGGACTAAAAAAAGGCCGAAGTGTATATTGTGCTGAAACATTATTACATAGTTCCAAAATGTAGATCATTCGTATCCTGAACACTCAGTTTTATTTCCCGAGTTTGGCTGTGCAAATCTCGGTTTCTGAATTTTAACCAAGAATCAACTAACTAGATGGTAGGTTGCTTAGCAACAGAGCGTTCTATACTGATTCTCGGCATTTATTAGCTGAGATTTCTTCAAAACATTTAGCTGACAACTCGGCTGCGCAAATCTCGGCATTCGTAACCGAAATTCAGCATTCTAAATAGTGTGTGTGTGATCATTACCGTTCCTAAAACCAAATTTGCATGATACCTATCAGGGTTGTAGAGGTCTTTGCAACTTTCTTATTCCTTACAACTGCAGCTGTCGCCAGCACAGCTTTCGGATGCTGGAGGATTGCATCAACACTTTTCATACTAAGAATCAAAGAATCAAAAATGGTTGTCATCAGGCAATCAAGCCCGTATACGAACAGTAGCCTTACTATCTAAACTTATTTATTTCACTGTCAGTGTCGAGAGTTCATCCATTAAATTAGACTTAGCCGTACATTTGTAAATATAGCAACACCCCATTCATGAGAGACAAAACAGCACACACGGCGACCCCATGGCAAGGCAATTTGTAACGACCTACACGTGAAAAGTGCACAAAACGGATGTTTGTTACCAACAATAAAACAAAAGCGAAAAATAAAAGAAACATTGCGAAAAACCCCATTTCACAATGCTCAGTCGGCGGCCGTCGGCCATGCCGCGCCAGTTAGTCCGAGCAGTCTAAATAATGTGTGCGGAAAAAGTCTACGATATTATGTGGTGGTTGGGGAGAAAGCGTGGGAAAAAGTGTCTAGCAACGACGACGGTTTTTCTCGTCTTTTCCGCTTTTCCTTTATCGCTGCTGGCTGTTGCATCTAAGGAGAATGTCACGATCAAGATCGAAAAGCTGCGGGGAGAACTCAAACACATCTGGTTGGGATGATTTTTGTTTTCTATCGTGAGAGGAATTGCTTTCGTGTGTGAAAGAAGCTCAAATAGATAGTGAAGATTGATAAACGAAGCATGTCTTCTGAATCAGGGTTACTTCCGATATTTAGGAAATTTAGAAGGTGAAGAAGTTCACCGTTCTATTCTGAACGTAGTAATTTGGATCTTCAATCTTTTCCTATTCAAAAATTTTCGAGCGAAAAATAAATTTAAAATATCGGAAGTGCAAAATATTATCCCTGATCAGGAAGCAGTAACTCAAAAATTCAATCAGCCACAACAAGCAGACGCCCCCAAACGGAGTGACTAACTTACATAATAAAATTCTTCTAATTCTATATCAACCGGACTGCGCTGGATTTCCTCCTTATCGTCCGAATCCAGGTCATCGCCGTTGATCCACCCGACCGGAGAAACGGAGTCCCCCTGCGAGTAGCTCGTCTCAACGTCACTCGGGCTCCGGCTACCGGCACCAATTGCCCCACTCGGCCCCGCCTCGTAAGGATCGTAATCGGTCGAGATGAAAACGATCTGCCGTTCTTTGAACAGTTTCCGCCGTTTCTGCCGTTTGCGGTGTTGGTACTTTTCCCGCTGGATGTGCAGCGAATCTTTGCGTCTCAAGATGATTTCCGGCTCGAACGAGAAATCCCGCACGTACTCATCCTTGCCGTGGTATTGCATCTATGTGGGGGTGGGCTCTAGTGGGATCGTCTGGTCGCGACAACAACAGCGGGAACGGTTTCGGACAGTCTTTTGGTGGCGTTTGTCGGCTCGATGCGGTTTGGTAGTCTTTTCATGGTTGTGATACTGGTCAAGGGGAAAGCATAATATATTACAACTAATAGTACTTCTTGAACAAAGTCTCATGGAGAGATTAAATGATAGCTATCGACCGACTCTTGAAATAGTCATTCAACCGTTGCCATAATGGGAGAAGCAAGGGTAGAACGTGAATAAATTCAATATCTCTTCACGGTACACAGATCGAAAAAAGAGTGTAAAATTCTATGACAAATGATGCACATAATTGGAGCGTGGGATATCACAGAAGTTTACATGACATATCATGTAAAGTTCAGGAAATATCATGTAAACTTCCATTATATGTCATGTAATTCAGCATGACTCTGAGAGTTTACATGACATATAACACAAATTTACATGATATATCACGTAAACCATCATAACAACAAGTTTACATGACTAAAATGAAGTTTACATGACGTGTAAATCTCATTATTTTTATCTGTGTAGGATGGATATTAGCAAAAGACAAAAGACACTAGACCGTCTTCAAACAGAGGTTGTACAGACTTGGGTCTCACGGACTGACTCAATATGCTCTCTCAGCGGGAGCCTGAATCGGAAACCAAATATTGCAAATTGAGGTGAGGTTATGTTCAACCTGTGTGATCAATAATGAAGTATTGTAATATATTGGAGTTTGTAATAGTTATTTATGCAACAAGTTACAAAATGATGATTTTTTTCAGTACGAGTCGTACATTTATCCAACGAGGCTTACCGAGTTGGATAAATACGATGAGTATGTAACATGCAGTTCATCCTACTATTGATTGCAAACGCGAAAATGAATAAAAAAAGATGTTGACAGAAGAGGCTGTCCAAACACTGGGGCAAGATGGAACGCAAAAAGGATTTTAATATTCAGTGTACTGAGCTCGTTTTACCCTAGTTTGGTTCACCACAGGGCCTTTAAAATTTTGATATCTTCATGTAAAATTTCCCTGAGTATCAATAGAAGTACAGTAGGCGCTGTCCATAAACTACGTAGACTTGTTTTCGGCCATCTCAGACCCCCCCCCCTCCCCCCTCGTAGACTTTTGTTCATACAAAATTTTCGAAATTTGTATGGAGCGTAGACTTTGGCCAGACCCCCCCGTCCCCCCCTTAGAGTCTACGTAGTTTATGGACAGGCCCGTAGGCCTGTCCAGGCTGTCCAAGTATTTCTTTCAATTTCTGCCGAAAGAATTAAGTTTCGACAAGTTTTAGTGTAGTTATGATTTTTTGAAGTTTAAAAATAGTCGAAAAACACAAAATGGATTTGATGCACCTCTTAATTTCAATGGATTTGGCTGAAAATTTGACCAGTTACTTCCAGTTATCCTGAAATACCAATCAAAATATGGGGGTGGACTTGAGAATCAGAGAACATTTTTGAAAAGCTGGACAGGCCTAAAGCACAGCTTTCAATACTGAGATAAAGCTGTTTTACCCAAATATCCACTACTTATTCGAATATTTGTCACATAATGATCCTGTTTGGGATGTAATGTTTTCGATGCAGTAGAACTTTCCACAAAATATGAAAGAAACAGGAACACAGAACAGAAAAATGAGGAAATTATTTGAATATTTAGCGGATATTGGGATAAAAGTGGCATTACTCAAGTTGAGAGAACGTGTGGTAATTCGAATCATTCTAGTTTGATTCTCGGAGCCGTTTTACTTAAAGAATTTCAATGGTTTCCGACTATGTTACACTCCGAGCAGGAATATGTGTGAAATATTCAAATATTCAAGGGGAATTGGAGTAAAAATTGCAGTAATGTATAAACGTCTGGCAACCCAAACCACTCTCATTCGAATCTCTTAGCTATTTTACTTGAAGAAGGCCAATTTTTATCGACCATGTTACCATTAGAGAAACATTTAAATATTTGAGGGAAATTAAAGTAAACGTGGCAGTATAGCAGTTCAGCGAATCGTGCGGCGATTCAAACCACTATCATCTCCGAGTAATTTTACTTGAAGAAAGTGCATTTTTATCGACATTATTACACTCCAAGCAGAAATATGAGTGGAATATTCTGCAATACTAAAGGGAAAAAGGGTAAAAGTGGCAAATATTGTAGTTCAAAGAACACTACATTCCAAGCAGAAACGTTACATGAGAAATATTCAAATAAGAAGAGGATTTTGAGGTAAGAAAGTCATAAATTAAAAGCTGTACGATGGTTCAGAAAGCTTGTATTGATACTCAGGGTAATTTTACATATGACTCTTATTTCGTTTTATTTCAGGCGACGATACATGTGAAAATTTAAAATAAATAGGGAATATTGGGGTTATTGGGACATATTTCAATTTTTAAGGCCGTGCGGTGAACCAAACCACCATTTGACACTACGAAAGTGTTCACACGGATACGAGTTAATTAAATCGTTTGTTTTGCATTCCATTTAGGAATTGGTATGGATTTTCCCTGAAAGGTGAGAGAGATTGGGGTCACACGAGTTCAATAGACTGGTTTCCAACATAATGCGGCGCATGTCACCCTCCTCATCTGAAATTATAGAGATATGTGTCAAAAATCCATCCATATCCATACAATCCAAACATTGAACTTATTCGCGTTTTACACCTCTTTTTTTCCACTGTGACGTTAGGCTAACAGAAATTTCGATTTTTTTTATGTCGGAATTTATTTTGATCGAAATTCAACATTTTGAGGGAGGACAGAAACATATTATTCACGAAATTTTTATTTTTTTAAGGTGTAATTAGAGCCGCTTAGAAAATATCTTAACAAATCCGATGATTTTGACGATTTTGCCTAATTGCCTGCAAACCTGATTGAAACTCCTTTGGAAGCCCCTTAATATCCTCAGAAGTCCCATCAGAAACCTCGTAAAATCACGCCCAAAAACTCCTCCAATACACCTTTCTTGATAGCCCTTAAAATCTGTGAAACGTCATGAAATGATTTTGTACAGCCTTTTCGATCACTTAAAACAAAATACCTTCTTCGATTAAGTGTACACACTTAAGGCGAAACTGGAAGCATTTCCTCACTTTTTGGTTTTTGATTTTTTATTAAATAACGAAGCAATATTTTCAAAATCGGTTTTCGTGCACATGCAGAGTATGGATCAATGTATCATCTGAATTTTTTTGTAGTGGAAAATGTTTTTCGTTTTTGCAGAAACCATTTTTGAACAAAATTTTACAAAAAAATGGTTTCTGCAAAAATGGAAAATATTTTCCACCTAAAAAAATCAGAAGTTACCTTGATCCATACTCTGCATGTGCACGAAAACCGATTTTGAAAATATTGCTTCGTTATTTAATAAAAAATTGGAAACCGAAAAAAATGAGAAAATGCTTCCAGTTTCGCCTTAATTCGGACTGACGTGATATCAGAAAACAACTATTTCTGAGAGTAAGCTAACAAACGTATCGTTTTTGCTGGGATATCAGTTCACAGTTTTACTGAGAAGACGGCTTTGCCAAGCCCGCAAATTTGTTTAGAGTGTGTAATGAGTGTTTATATCTTTTGATGCGCCTAGCCGCCTTCTCACAAGGTACGCGTATCTTCCAGAAGATACGTATTAAATTGAAATTAAAAAAAAAAACAAAAAACGCTTTGAAACACTTTTTAAAAATTCAATAAAACCCCATTAAAAATAACCTTCTGAAATTCTCAGAAACCTCTTTGTAACTCCTTGAAGCGTCCTGAAAGTTCTCTGAAACTTAAACGTCTTTGAACAACCTCTGACACGGCAGTCTGAAACTTATCCGAAACTTGCATGAAAATCTGACAAATTTGTAACCGATGATTCCAAATTTCGACTACCGGAGTGAACCGTTTAACAATAAGCGAAAATCAGTCAACATTAGGATGAACTAGTTTAGGGAAGTATTCAACTTTTGGATTGCTAACTTTCTGTACAAAGGCTCAAATTTCTATTGGAAAAAGAAATTTATGAGAACTCAAATTCAATAGGAATGATACGAAATGAACGCTAATAACTTTTTTCAATAGCGTCAGATCACTTTGAGGTCTGCTGCAAAGTTTTCCAGTATAGACGGGCTTGGTGGTTTAGTGGCTACCGCTTCTGATTCGTATGCAGAAGGTCATGGGTGCAATCCCTGACCTGTCCCTTTCGTCCGACTTTGTATCTTTCTATCCACTTTCTCTCTGCCTCTCTTCTCTACATATACAACTTATGTACATTCATATGTTCATAGCCATCGCTAGAACCAGAAACGAATTGAAATAAAAGTCGTTTCCCTCCCTTCCACCTTCCACTCACAGCACAGTGTATGTAACGCCTACAAGTTATGCAACCAAAGCGTGCTGTGCCGCTTGACCTTATTCACCTTATTCACCACACAATCTATCACCTTACGAATACTATAAATAACCCCCATATCCATGGATCGCATCACCGACCAAACGGTGACTCCCAGATCTCCCATCCTTTCCGTCTAACAAATACACCAGTCCGTGCTGGTTGTGGGGATGCAGAGGTGCTCTCGGTCTTTAGTAGCAACAACCAGCACAATCTTACATTCCTTTCCCTTCCCAACTGACTATAAAGACGTGGCCGGCGCCGTTATTGACCCAAAATGTATGAGCTGCTTAAATTGCACTTTGAGAATAAGTGGAGTGTCCCAGCCCATATTCATATTGGATTCATATTGGATCTCAGTGCAATTGGTACCAGCTCAGGAGCAACCATTGAGGGAAACGAATATTTGCAGTTCGTTTCTGGTTCTAGCGATAGCTATGAACATATGAGTATATATGAGTTGCATATGTAGAGAGGAGAGAGAGAGAGAGAGAAAATGGAAAGAAAGATACAATGTAGGATGAAAGGGACGGGCCAGGGATTGAACCCATGACCTTCTGCATACAAATCAGAAGTGGTAGCCACTAGACCACTAAGCCCGTCATTCGTTTCTTCATACAAAAATAAAATAAAAATAAAAATTTCAATCCCAATGCGGATTACGGGGACGCAACCAATCGCACTCAAATTTTGCACAATTGTTTTGGATGCTAAAAGAAATTAAAAGGAATTGAAAAAGCTTAATTCCAAAAAATCGACCATGTTTACCCAGTCTAATACAGGATGCGGCAGGGAAAAATGCGAAAACTTCAAAGAGCTATAACAGAGTAAATTTGGGAAATCTATTACTATTTTTTCATGACAGTGTATCAGTCAATGTCTATATTCTTGTACTACAAAATAAAAAGAAATATATTTGATTATCAACTTGAGATAATGTAAGCCGAAAAAGTGAGTATCCTCAAGCTGCGTGCCCAATTGTCATAAGACAAAATTGCTTATACACTAAGCATTTTACCAATAATTCGATGAAAATCCAAGCCATACTAATCCAGAGCCGTGTAGATTCGTATACCAATTGAAATCAGCACATATCGCGTAGTCCACTCTGACTGTACGCTGACTATTTGATGATATCATAGAGAAAATCTAATTATTTATTTTATCAGATGTGAAATTTAGCTACCCATTTACTTTTTTGTGGTTTGAAAATACTTATTGTTTTTAGCTTCAAACGCTGTCTTTTCTGAAAATTAACATGCTAGAAATCATGCAACGTTGAAACATAGATTGGTTAACGTCAAATAGACGAAAATGTAGTTTGAAGTTAAAAAACACCTTCGCATTTTTTCCTGCCGCATACTGTATGCAGATTCTTAACTTTTGAATTTTTTGGAATTTTCATGGAAAGTATAGTCAATCATGTGTGTATTAAGCCTCCCAAATGTGTTGGTGTAGTAGTACTTTCAACACATATCAATATATTCTAAGACAAAATTTTAGCAATTGTAACAAATATTTGAATATATTTTCACAATAAGGTAAAACGGCTTCGAGGAATTCAGCAAAAAAAAATTCTAAAGCTTCAATCAGTAAGTAATGGCTTTTAATGAAACCTCTGGAAAAGTTACTGCAAAATTCAGGAACCTTAAGAAATATTTAGAAGAAATCTAAAAGTAACCCAGAAGTTTCAACTGATTGTGCATTTTTTGCATTTTTTTTTTCTTTCCTGGGAAATCAAAACTTTTATATTTTTTGCTGATATTTAGGACTGTTCTGAATATCTCAAAATGGTTTTTGGTGTATTTTAAAGTGTATTTACATTTTTAAAAAAATCATTGAAAAAAATAAGGTTCAATCACCTTTTAGATGACATTATGTTTATTTTGTATTGAATCGTAACAAATAAAAATAAAAATGAAAATATTTCAACAACAATCATAAAACCTCAACATGTTTTCCTCTTACAAATTACATTACAAAAATTACAATAAACTAAAATTCACATAGCTTCATAAAGATCTTCGAAATCAAAATACTGTTTATTATCAAAAACATCCTTCAACACAAACTTTCGTCATAAAATGCAGTTACACTACATAATTCAGTCATCTGTTGCATTAGCACATGCGTTCTACAGTAGAAGAAAAAGTTGTTAGATAAAAGAATATGTACAACGTTGATCGCAACACCTAAGTACAAGGCACAACCCATCACACCAGGACGACGAGCATTAATAAGTGTCTGTTTTGCCACAAAACCCTCGCCAAACACCCAAAACGATTCAGTGATTATCATTTTCACAGCCATGTCAAAAGGTGCAGAGTGACTCACATAAAACTAGTCGCATAATTTGCCAAAAGCTTTCTCTTCTTCACTATGCGTTCAGGCAGCAAATTTCACGGGCACCGCGACGGGCTGCTGCAGCTGCACCTGACGATTGCGCGGGATGCTTTCTTTTCCGTCTTGCAACAGATAATTTACTATTTCATTCTGTGGTTTGTTGTTTTCTGAAAAACATCACTACATCACTTCGATACTTGTAGGTATCGCACGGTGGCGTCGGCGAACGATGATGTGTGCTGCGCCAAATCACGGTCACTGCCAACACAATTTCCCACCATCATATGCCATCGGCATCACCACTATATGATCTTGTGAGCATCAACAACGTCTTCGTCGTCGTCGTCGTCTCGCCAGAATCGATAGCGCATGAACTAAGGATACAATTGTCGTCACTGTCACTTATTTTTTTTTTTGCATCACCACCGATTTAGCCATTGGTCACCTGGCGTGGCCATTTGGGGTGGGTCATTTTTATCGTTTATCAGCTCAAAGTTGGTTTCGTTTCATTGAGGGTTTCGAGCTGTTGTTGGAAACTTGAGTCACAATTGGTTTCACGGGTCATTGACGTGTTTCCTAGTTAAACCCTTAAAACAATCTTCTGTGTATTTGTAGAATTCATCAAAACAATTAACTCCCATGACCCACCCTAATGGTCGTAGACAATCTGCTTCGCGCCAAACTCAATCCGTGTCGTCCATCAATCGAAATTGGCAGCAGCTGTTAGCTCACCAGTAGTAGCAGCAGCGAAGATCACCCAACAGAACGTAAGCACTTTCGATTTTCATTAAACGGAAGTCGCGAGCCAAGCCAAACGAATGATGGATTACGTCTCGCTTTTCGGACCGATCGTGTCCAAATCGGTGCGATTTTCCACAGCCATCTCCGTAAATACCGCTGAAGGCTCACACTAACACCAACGGCGCCCAACAGATGGTGGGAAAACAATTAATTTTCCCCGCGCGTTCTCTCGCTTATCTCGCAGACACTGGTGGTACTTGCTATTTTCGCTTGTCTTCTCTGCTTGACCAAATTTATTTATACATCATTTTTTTGTTTTACGTTATTCACACTTTTTTCGCCAACCAGCCAATCTTCTTTGCAAAAATTTTCTTCGAACGAGCTAGATTTTCCACAACGGTATCAGTTGCACTTTTCACGCAATTTCCGCCCCCGCGATCGATCTTCAACAGCACATATCGCACCTTTGATCGCAACCGATTCTCGTCCAACGGCGTGGTTGTTGCATCAGCGACTGATTGGAGAACAACCCTCCGGGTCCAGGTTTTCCCACCGGATGGGATTGGTCTGCCCGTTCGTCCGGGGTGGTTTACAGCGACTGACTGAATCGGGTGGTCACTCAATTAGCGCGATCTCCCGGTTTGCTAACGGGAAAAAGGCGAAAAGCTGTCAGCTGTTTCTTGCTGGGTGGAAAATCAGTCTCCCACCCCGCGAGCTCTCAGCTGCTACAACAAGCCACAATAGTGGTTGGTCAGTCAAACGGCGGCGACGACATCCCCATAGACAGAGTGTTCTGACGGTTGTTGCATGACGTTAATGACGATGATCGCCACTCACAGACAGCCGGCCATCATCAGTGCATGGCGGGTAAGTACCTGTATGTGGTGTGCTGCTCACATGTTGCTATCGCTGCACAGCTATTGCAGCGATGAACTCGGATGCTCTTCCGCTAATAGCCATACAATCTAGTTGATATAAATCGGTTGATGGGGACTCGTTAGCAGGCGAATATGCCACAGGTTGAACGAAATTAGCATCAAACTGCATTCGGTATGATGGAGCGTAGCGGAGAAATGATGGATGGCTCTTACTTCTGTTGTTGTAGCAGGTGGTTTCGCAACAATGAAAAGCGATAGGCGCGTACTGAGGGGCGCGTAGATGTGTCGGAAGGCAGTTCAACAGGAAGGAGACGCATGGTAGTTCACGAAATGGCACCTACGCCCAACCGGATGGCTGTATGCAGTGAAATGCTGTGTTATTTGGACAATGCTTCACAAACTATTTTCACGAATGTCGGACGTCGGTTGGTGCATTGACAGAAGTAAAACCATTCGGCCAAACGGAATTCAGCCAAATTACCCATTCGGACAAATGGCCGGACACAGCCTTTAACCCTTTGAAGCCGGAATTTTTCCAAACATTATTATGGAGTTTTTTCTACGTTTTTCGGTAGTTTTGGTGGTCAATAGCATAAAAACGGTAGAATATTATGCAGAATATTTTTTCTGGATATCCTTGGTCACCCAAACTATTCTTGAGTTTTGATCCTTAACTCTACGGGTACAACGGTAACTTTTTTCAATATACAAAGCTACGATTTGTAATCTATAATGTCCAGTAAGTCTTCTGGAAGGCTAATAGACAGTATTAGATCAGTCGGGATATCCTA
Source organism: Aedes albopictus (assembly GCF_035046485.1). Taxonomy (NCBI): domain Eukaryota; kingdom Metazoa; phylum Arthropoda; class Insecta; order Diptera; family Culicidae; genus Aedes; species Aedes albopictus. The sequence continues at coordinate 292,328,635 of NC_085136.1, read as the reverse complement.
GGTCATCCAAACTGTTCTTAAGTTTAGATCTTGAAGTCTACGGGTGTAACGGTTTTTTTTTTCATTATACAAAGCTACGAGTTGTAATCTATCATGTCCAGTAAGTCTTCTGAAAGGCTAATAGACAGTATCAGATCAGTCGGGATATCCTAGGTCATCCAGTCTGTTCTTGAGTTTGGATCCTAAAGTCTACGGGTGTTATGGTAACTTCTTTCATTATACAAAGCTACAATTTGTAACCCATAATGTCCAGTAACTCTTCTAAAAGTTCAATGGACAATATCAGATATCCTAGGTCATGCAAACTCTTCCTAATTTAAGATCCTAAAGTCTACGGGTGTAACGGTAACTTCTTTAATTATACAAAGCTACGATTTGTAATCTATCATGTCCAGTAAGTCTTCTGAAAGGTTAATAGATAATATCTGATCAGTCGCGATATTCTAGGTCATCTAAACTGTTCTTGAGTTTGGATCCTAAAGTCTAAGGGTGTAACGGTAACTTTTTTCATTATACTAGGCTACGATTTGTAATCTATTATGTCCAGTAAGTCTTCTGAAAGTTCAATAGACAGTATCAGATCAGTCAGGATATCCTAGACCATCCAAACTGTTCTTGAGTTCAGATCCTAAAATGTACGGGTGTAACGGTAACGTTTTTTCATTATACAAAGCTACGATTTGTTATATATCATGTCCAGTGAGTCTTCTGAAAGGTTAATAGACAGTATCAGATCAGTCGGGAAATCCTTGGTCATCCAAACTGTTCTTGAGTTTAGATCTTTAAGTCTACGGGTGTAACCGTAGCTTCTTTCATTAAAATCTGTAAGCTATAATCTCCAGCAAGTCTTCTGAAAGTTACAGTGGTTGTTTTTATCAACTTAGCTTTATAACAATAAGGAAGCCCACAATATCCCAAAAATATATAACAACGCTTATTGTTCCTCTAACTACTTTGGTAAGTACAGTGAATAATGTAACACTACTTAATGTAGTGCACACCGTTTACATGCCAACCAACTCGTGCCGTAAGATTGTTTGCAACTAGTGAAGATGCATGTCCCAAAAATTTCTGTGGAAAACACCATGGTGAAGAATTTGTTTGTTTCTTTGCTGCTATTGGTCACGTATTTCCACATAGCTCATCGATTCTAAACGACAAGATGTCGTTCGTTGATGTTTTGGCACAAAGTGTTACGGGGGGGGAGTATAACGTGAGAATACATCATGCGAACCCCTGCACATCTGCCTATTTTATTTGCTTTCTCTTTGTGTAATTTTTCTGCTCATTGCTTTCAATCACGTCAGAAATAGTGGACACAGTGGACAGACTACACGCATCGAAATCAATATTTCCCCAATGTAAATAAATCACCGAAGATGTAAGTGTCCCTTTAAATGTATGTTCTAGTTTATATGTTTAATAAAGTATTTTAGCTTTGTAGCATGTGGTTAAATAAAATTGCGTTTTCTTGACCCTGCTGGAAGAGCGGTGTTCCTGTCCTGTTTTCAACATTTCCAATAAGCTAGTTGACTTCAGGTTGCTCCAGTAACTACGGTTGATTATACAACGTTACTCAGTATAACAGATATATATATATATACTGTTACGAGTGTAGACCTGAAGTTCTGAACTCCAAGGTAGTTTGGCTGACCTGAAATATCCCTATAATGTCTATACATGATATTGTAGATGTCGAGAGCTTTACGGATCCCAGTAGGTTATGTAATGCTATTATTTGTGGCGAAAATACAGAACCTTATTCTTGTAGAATTGAAGGACTTCACTATGGGACAGTTTGGAACACCTAGAACATCCCAGAATATAAAATACCTTTTGATAACCTTAACGAAGGCTTTATGAATACATATAAACGTGACCCACATCCAAGCTCAGCTTTTAGAACAACTGGTATGTCAATTATTTCTTTTTTTTTTTTTTTTCAAATTTCATGGTGTTCAGTATGTTCTAGGTTTTCAATGAAGTGCCAAATGCAAATATTCCCATTTTTCCCTAATAGAGGACTCAATTTGCAACAACTTTGCCGAAGACAGTATTCTGTTTTATCGAATGGTTGAATTTATACAGCCGTTTCTATGTTGGGGTCATATATGACCCCTCCGGCTCCAAAGGGTTAAGCAAAGTAAGTACCGGCAAAACACAAACAAACACACATTAAAATATATTAATGTGTGGTTACGGTTTTCAGGAGGTCTTAGGGAGTATCAGGTGATTTCAGGAGTGTTTCATGGACACTCAGGGGGTTTCAAGAAAGTTTCTGGAGGATTTGAGGGGTGTTTGGAGAACCTTCAGGGATATTTTAGAGCATTTCAGGAAAGTTTTGTAGAGTTGTTTCATGGGGTTCTCAGGTACGGTCCTGGAGCTCCCTGAATCCCTGCGAAATCTCCTGAAACGCTCTAAAACGCTCCTGAAACCCCCTTGTAGCCTCATATGATTTTATAAAACCTCTGGAGACCACGTTTCAGGCGCCTTCCGGGGGTTCTCAGCCACGTTTCAAGTCTGAGTACAACCCGGAAGACGCCTGAATCGTCTTTAAATCCACCTGAAATGCCCAGAAATGAAAAACCCACTGAAGTGTTTCTAAAACTTTCTGAAATGATCTGAATCTGTAACTTCTCTGTTACCCTTGTTTCAGGAGTTTTTTCGAGAGAGTTTCAAAGGATTTCAGGGGTGTTTCTGGGCGTTTCAGGAAGTTTCAGAGGGCTTTAAATGGTTTCAGAGACGTTTCAGGGAGTTCCAAGGGTATTCCAGGGGGTCTCCGGGAGTTTAGGGAATCTCATGTGAATTTCAGATAGTTTCGGGGGGCTACAGAGTGATTCTTAGTTTTTTTTCCAGAAACATTTTGGGAGATTTCAGGGAGTTTTCTGTGGAGTTTCGGGGGTTCTGAAGGCATATTATGGTGTTTCAGGTAATTCAAGGAGTTCTTATAAAGTTTCAGATGATTTCAGGAATATTTAAGGGCAACCCAGGGTGGTTTAGGAGGACTTCAGGGGCATTTAAGAACGACAGAGAGATTCATGGGACTTTCAAGAACTTAATCTCTCAAAACTCTCTGAAACACTCTGAAACCAGCTTGAAACCCCCTTGAAGCCTCATGAGACCTCCTGGAACCCCTGAAGCGCCCAGAAACACACTGTCAAAATTCACGAAACGTCTAAAACCCTCTGATACGATCTAAATCTGCAACCCGGAAGTTGCATTTTGAAACTATTCTGGAATGCCACTAAAATGCATCTAAAACTTACTAAAACTACTTAAAGTCGCCCTAAAATGTCCCTCAAACACCTTTTAGGGAGCCTTTTAAGCTTTTCTGAAACTCCTGGAAACTCTCTTAAACCCCGGAGCAAAACCTTTTCTCGTGAACTAAGTTCCGTTATTTTAAACACTGTCCTATTTTTTGCACGAAATTCCTTAATTTAGGTCCTGTTTTAATTTATGTGATTTTTCAAGCGCAAAAGAGTATGACATAGAAAGATATGTGGAGGTTTTACGAAACTGTCATCGACGAGCGGAGAAAATCAGCGCCTTCTTCATCATGCGCAACGACCGTGATGGATACTTGCCGACAGACAAATAAATGCAATGGTGGCTACCAAGAGGAGAAAGCTCTTCGAGGATTTGTAGAACGGTGGAAATGGAAGTGCGACTGAAAGAACTGAAATCGACGATGACGGAAAGGCTGTGGAACCTCCAACGCTAGACGAGGTCAAGACAGCCATTAGAGGACTGAAGAACAACAACCCTGCTGGGAAAGACGAACTCCCGGCCGAGCTTCTCAAGCAGGGTAAAGAGCAGCTGTATCAACTCCTGCATTGTATTATATTGAATATATGGGACTATAAAAACAACTGCCAGCTGGTTGCTTAGTTTGTCTCATTTGCTGTCTATACAAGAAAAGGTATGCGACTGGAGTGCGCGAATCACAGAGATTTTACTTCTGGCATCTAAGCCGAAAGAGAGATGGATACATGCTCTGTGACTGTGGTTAATGGAGTCGATGGTTCGAATCCCAATTACAAGTTTCACTAGTACGTACAGTAACTGACAAAAAATGCCTCTGCTAGACACTATTGGTGTCAACATATGCAAAAGAATCTGGGTTAAACAGGGTATCGAATTCTAACGGAAATACTGTTCCATAAAGTCAAAGCTGTCATTTTTTTTCTCAATACTCCTAAGCGTATTCACTCCGGATGCTCGTGTTGTGTAGTTGTACGATGATCCATTCAACAGCTGCAATCCAAAACGTCAGCCAAGTCAGTAGCCCGGTTGCTAGTTGGTGTATCATAAATACAGCGGTCACCATAGTTCAGTATACCAAGCTTCAACGGGGCCCCGAAGATGAATGTGAGATCTTCAAAGAGCAAACTCAAGTGGAAAATTGAGTTATCACTGGACTGATATGTGCATGCTACAACGAGGCTGTCGGACCGGACCGGACAGCCATTGACGTCAGAGCAAGAGAACGGGTTCCACAGTTGCATAGGAAGACAATTGAATTAGCTATACGATTGTCGTTATCTTGCGAAATTGATTTTATGATTGAGTTGTGGGACTGGTGAGAAGGAGACGTAACGATACATCTGTCAGCCGTGGTATTTCGCATAAACAAATATTCTGCGTCTTGGCGTAACGTTCCAACTAGGATGAAGCATTTCAACTGAATGTTCTATGAGCACTTCCACAGTTATCATCTAAGAGCATCAACTACCAATGACCATTTGCACTTGAATATTATGTGGCAGCCACGAAGATATTCTATGCTTGAATTTCAAGAAAATTTCAGTTAGGAAAAGTTCCACGACAGACCAGGAATCGAACCCGTTGCCAAACATTATTACACTGTAAAAAGAGCAGATCAGATCGTAACATCGCGGAAGCCTTGATAAATTTTGTACCACCCTTTGCTGCTCTATTGACGTCTATTTCTGTAATCATTAAACAAATACGCTCCCAGTTATTCTTCGTATGATTTCCATTCTAATACAGAAGAGGGTAAATATAGCGCCGTGCAAATTACAAATAACCTCTTCCATGGTATGCCGCGGCATCGAAACATATGCACGCAGTTTACCAATTATTACCGACGTTTAGCGTGCCATTCGACAAGGATAAACATCCATAAAATGGCGTGGATAAACGGCGCGTTAGTACTCCCCCACGTGCATCCCCTGTGTACTAGTGCAGTGGTCCGGAGGTCGCGCCGCCGTTCACCGAGATGAAAATTCAATTAACTGATAACAGTGCGATATACCACCGGGCCGCGCTCCTCGCTCGCCGGCACGACAACACAGGCTGCAGCAGGCTCAATTACCGGCACGAGACTATTCGAACCGGTTAGAACCACCCGCAATTCATTCTGGAAACCGCGCCGACCGACAACCGTTTCGACCACATTCAATCATCACTTTATGACTTCTCGGTTCGCTTTCGGTTGTTTATTTGTATCACACGTTCTATTCATGTGGTAAGGGGACCGGTGTGAAAAGCGCTAAGAAGGACAAAAGCTCTCCGGCTGATTTCAAGCCGATGAAAGTCATTTGATGATACAGTCATTTGGCATATCATATTTAAGAAATGACTTATTCTTCACTATCACTTTTGAGTTGCTTAGGATAGAATGTCTGATTTGAAACACTAGTTAAAAATTCTAATTAAAAGTTCCAGCATAAATTCCGCAAGGCTCAAGGGATTATCCTAAAAATTCATTTAGAAACAAATGTAAGTTTCAAAAGGTATTACAATGAAAGTTTATAGTGAAAGCCATGTGGACTTTCTGGCGGAAAATCCTGAAAGTATTAAAAATGAATGATTGGCAGAAAATTGCGGATTTTTAAATAATTATTAGTCTTCAATTTTTATATCGGGTTTAAATCGAATGTTCATTAAACATTCATCTAGTTTTTGTCATTTTTTAAATAATAATTTCTGTTAGCTGCTCAAACATGTCAAGGAGGAGTGGAGTGGACCTGGTGTGATGGTCATAACACTCGACTATCACGCCGTGGACCTGGGATCGAATCTCACTCCCGACAAACTCTCAAAACATGAGTTATTCCTTCGAAAGGGGAGTAAAGCGTGTGTCCCGAGATAAATTAGCCCTGGTTTCAAAATTCCGTTAATAAAGATAAAAAAAAAAATGTCAAGGACGATTTCAAGAACTGGAATAAATTCTTCTATGCAGTTGCTCGAGAACTTCTGGGTTCTTTTTAGCAATTTATAAAGATATTTCCCTTAAAAATACCCCTCCAGTTTCCTTTATAATAATTCTTTCGTGAATCATAGAAGTATAACTACAAATTTCCAAGAGCTTCCTGTTTTATTTACCTTTTTGTTCATTTGCCGACATTAATGTTACAAAACAGTTCCAGGCTTTCCGTGGTAGACGCATACAACCCTACACTTCTCTGTCTATCGTTATATCGATCACTTATCCGCCACTTACTGGCTGCAGCGCAGCGTCGGGTATCCATCTATGTACTAGGTATAAATCAATCGATCATCATCACCACCCGCGCGCTGGTATCGGTCTCGGTCATCGTACCGAAACAGTTTTACCACCGTTCTGACATTGGCATTTAGCCACCTGTTGGATGGTTTGCTAGCGGCGACCAGCGGTCAGTCGGTTCAACTACTATATGTATCAAAATTGGTGATATGATTGGTTGTAATGGATCATGATTGAGTTGTTGCATACGCACTAACTTAATAGCTTACGTTGTGATATAAAAGTTTATTTGAAGTTGGGTGTATCTGTGAATGGAGCTGTTGACAAGTATACGGGAATTTTGTTCGGTGGTTGTGCATTAGGCCTGTTCCCCTTATCAAATATGTTCTCTGATTCTCAAGTCCACCACCATATTTTGATTGCCATCTTAAAAGAAGTATCTGGTCAAAATTTCAGCCAAATCCATTGAAATTAAGAGGTGCATCAAATCAATTTTGCGTTTTTCGACTATTTTTGAACTTCAAAAAATCATAATTACTCTAAATCTTGTCAAAACTTAATTATTTTTGGCACAAATTGAAAGATAGGGAATCGCGCCACTTGGGCGGTGGCTTCTATATTCGTCTGTTTTCCACTTTAACTCAGTCAAATTTGAACCAATTGACACAACTTTTGGAATGTGGTGAGATAGGTATAGTATCTACCCGTGTACAACATTTCAAGTCAATTGGATCAAAATTGACTGAGTTGTAGTGGAAAACAGCAGTATATAGAAGCCACCGCCCAAGTGGCGCGATACCCTATACTTGTTGGCTACAACTTCTCCGAACAACGTATGCCAATAAAATTGAAGGAAACATATGTAATTATCACATTTGTAATAAAAAAAACTTAAAAAGTTGATTTTTTGGTAGATTTTGTCCTGGAACATCCTAAAATACGTAATAAGTTGTATATTTTAAAACGGCATCATGTTCTCTCATGTTTTGTGGCTATTTGCTTCTTTGACATCAATGCTATAGGAATTGAGCAAAAATTGTTAAAATTCGGGAAAGCCAAAGACCTCCCAAAAACTAGATTTTTGGAGGCAATCACGCTGCGCTGTGGCGCGAAATTGTACTGAACGTAGTAGCTTTGCTTCCTTGTAGTTTGCCTTGGCTACCCCCTACCACACGGGTGTCAACAAACAAGCATCTTTGATGAATGGAAAGCGTCCTACGCCACTGCATTTTGTGTGCGGTAGCAACAAATTTACAGTTTGTAAAATGTGGTTAGATACCTAATTATTATTTACGACAGGAAATCCAATCGCTAGAAAAATAGACTTTGATACCTAAATATGAATATTTAGTATGGAAATCGGTTCTGTCTTTACACTCATTTCTCGTAGTGTATTATGTAGTGTCTTTGCTGTTTATGGATGGGTCCTTATTTACAATATACAAAACAAGTTTATCTACCCCTATGAATTTACACTTTTTGTTTTATTTTTCTGATGAAAACCAGTTTAACCTTCCTAAGATGTTAAGGTTTTTGCACCACGTGGGTATAGTGCATGTTCAGCGTGCCTGTCTGGGTCATATTGACCCCAACACTCTAATAGGGTTAATATGATGAGTTTTCCTTCATGTTTATCAATTATGTTTGTTTATTTGTCATTTTGCATTGAAAATACGGCGTTTATGTCTTTTTCTTGAGATTGTATGTGATAAATTATAAAAATGGGTAAAAAACTACGTGAAAAAAGTTTATCCAGCTCCGAACGGATACTACGAGTTATGTTTGTTTCAAGCGATTCTAGTGGGTATGGACCACTGCACGAGTTTACTCATTTGACGTCCGAGCGGTGCCGTGTTTACAGAAAATGTACTCGTTTCCATGGCCACCTAGATAACACGGCACCACTCAAAAGTCAAACGGGTGAACATGTGCATTGGTCCATCCCGTAATTTTCTTGAATGTAAACATTGTGTTCAGCTGTCATTAAGTGATCTTAAATTTGTTGGCACTAAATTTTAATTTCGTGTTTAAAATTGGAAGTAATTTGTTACCAATTGCCCAAAAAGGCACAAATGTCGATCAGTATCCAAAATTTGATTGTTGAACATCACAATACTGGCAAAAACTACCTTAATATGGCCGTTATTGTCCAGCTTTACAAGGATACGGGCGCCTGGACTAATTCGTTCAACAAAAAGCATGGTTCCCCAAGCAACACGGTTTGTTTCCTAGCGAGTAACAGCAACCTGAATGATTAATGCAACTTATCTACTAAGGTAGAATCATCAGTTTTGACCAGCCGGGTGTTTTGGCCATTGTGCGTTACTCAGCCTGTTGCGATCTAATGTCGTTTTCCGTTTATTCCAAGAGCGAACCTAGATTCGCCATTGATCCGCCCTAACTGCTGTCAAAACGTTCGTTTATTCGTTCGGATCGAATCTGAATCCGGCCCAGATCCGACCCAAACATTACGAGGTTCGCAAAGCCGATTTTTTTTTGCAACCCAACCCGAGCGGGGGTTATCTGTCAAAGTGGATGTAAACAAACAATCCACTAAGGGCCAGAATCGCAAACTAGCGAAACAAAATTATTTACTCCAAAACGAAGCATTCCCGACACATGGTGTCTTCGACAAAGTTCGACAAAGCTTGACATCAGCAGAGGCATCTATTGCCAAGAACGTAATAGTTCGCAAATCGTCCGCATAGGTAGCGCCACCATCTAACTTCTTTGGTCGTCCTAAAGACTTGGCGTCTTCAGAAAAGTTGTTCATTTTGGAAAAATAAACAACTCTTTCTCAGGCGTCAAAATTCCACAGCCTACTGTTTTCGAGTGATTTTAAAAATTAAAAATAATCAATGAAAAAACAGATTTTTAAGCTTATTTTGACATTTTTACTAGAAACCATGTGAGTTTATTTTTTTTCCTAATGCAAATGTGTCAAACCAAACACATTGGCGTGATAGTCACGTGCTTTAACCATCACACCAGGTCCGCTCCACGATATTCATTGACTTATAATTAGGGATCTAGGGGTGATTCCTAGCGGTAAAGTATAGTTTCATCGATCGATGATCGATGATTGTCGGCTGTTCGAGTCCGTATGAAGTTGATCATCAATATTAACTTCTTTTCTCGATCAGCCTAGATAGCTGTGTAGTGTCGGTAGCGATTGTCTCAATTGGCTAAGAATAACACTTTGGACCGCCTGTTCCGGTGGTAAGAATCCACCAACAGGTGACCCCTAATTCATGGTGTGATGCGGCTTTATGCTTACCGTGCCTAGGAATGAATGGCTAGGGGGGGGTCTAATAAAAACCTAACCGCTAACGGAGCCTGTGGAGTACCAGGGCGCCCTCCACAGTATGTAGCCCTTACTGCGCTAACCGGAGCAATGGTGCAGTGGACCTTGTGTTTCTCCGAGACAATCAGCTGCCCTTCTTTAGTCTCACTTGAGGCTAAATAAGGGCGGGATTGTGAAGATGTTGTTAATTAGTTTAAATTTTCACTTATATGGTTTCGCATTATGCGATTTACACAGTGTATTCTGTGTATCCTCGCCTTTGGCGTTTTCCAATCGATACCGATTTGGTTTTATTGTTGCTGTTCTTTGTTGTGCTGCTGTTGCGAAGAGTTTAATCTTACCTAGTTTGGGTAGTGGCTACGGTTAGGATAGCTCAGATCAATCTTCAGCATAAAAGAACAGCAACGATCAATCTTTGCAGACTTATGCAAAATGGTACAGCCCAAGTGGCCTTGGTACAAGAACCTTACTTTCGTAAGGGAAATTTCTATCTAGGAAACCTTGTGAACCCGGTGTTTGCCACTTTCAGTAAACATGAAATGGCAAACTCGCGTGTCATGCCTCGAGCCTGTGTGCTTGTCAACAACGCAATAGTTGCTACACTCATCTCTGAACTAACCACCAGAGATGTATGTGCTATCACAATTGATGTATCTGTTGGAAACCTCAACAGGAAATACGTCTATTGTTCTGTGTATTTACCACATGATGAACCATCCCCTACGGATGCTTTCAAACAAGTCATCGCATACTGCACTTCAAAAGGCCTTCCGCTAATTGTTGGCAGTGATGCTAATGCTCACCATATCATCTGGGGCAGCTCAGACATTAACTTGAGAGGCTCCAGTTTGATGGAGTACTTAAGTAGTACAGATCTTGCATTACTTAACATAGGCAACCGCCCAACCTTCATGGTATCTGCTAAAGAGGAAGTGTTAGATATAACGCTTTGCTCTAGCAGAATTAGTCACGAGCTGACCAATTGGCATGTGTCAGATGAAGAATCTTTATCTGACCATCGCTATATCTTTTTTGAACATTTAAATGTTACTTCGCAAACATTGCGTTTCAGGAATCCTCGGTCAACAAACTGGGATCTTTATACTGATTTGGTTGCAGCCAAATTTCATGGATATTCACCATCCATTGACACTCCAAGTGATTTAGATGATGCCGTTGATACTACAACGACCTTCATCATGGAAGCTTTTGAAGAAGCATGCCCTCTACGGTCTGTGAAGATCACAAGAGGAACCCCTTGGTGGAACTCTGATCTGGCGAAACTCAGGAAACAATGTAGAAAGAGTTGGAACAGACGACGTTCGGCTGGTTCGGAGGCTTTCAGGTCGGCTCGCAAGGCCTACAGGAAAGCTCTCCGGTCTGCTGAACGATCCGGCTGGAAAAACCTTTGTACAAATGTTTCCAGCTTGAGTGAAGTCAGTCGGTTAAACAAAATCCTTGCGAAATCTAAGGATTTCCGGGTGAACGAACTTCGTTTGCCAAATGGCGATCTGACTTCCTCTGATGAGGAAGTTCTGGAATGCTTATTCAGCACACACTTCCCTGGATGTGTGGATATTACATCTTCGGATGATCCTGATGTCTTTTCTTGTAGTTATGATTCTTTAGCTTCGGCTCGGAGTATTGTAACTATAGAATCGATTGAGTGGGCTCTTAATAGCTTTGCTCCTTTCAAATCTCCTGGGGCAGATGGGATTTATCCTATTTTGCTTCAGAAGGGATTTGATTATTTCAAACATGTTTTGAAAAAACTACTTGTTTGCAGTTTTGCTACAGGGTATATTCCCAAATCCTGGAGGGATATTACTGTAAAGTTTATTCCGAAAGTGGGTCGTGCGTCGTATGAAGAAGCAAAGAGTTTCAGACCTATCAGTTTGACCTCTTTTCTTCTGAAATGCTTAGAACGCATTGTGGATCATCATATCCGTGATGTTCATCTGGCCAACGTGCCTCTTCATGTGAACCAACATGCCTACCAATCTGGTAAGTCCACTGTGACTCTTTTACACAAGGTTGTTTACGATATCGAGAAAGCATTCGCTCAAAAGCAATCTTGTTTGGGTGTTTTCTTAGATATCGAGGGTGCCTTTGACAACGTGCCTTTCGATGCCATATTGGAAGCCGCACGGAGTCATGGTATATCTCCAATGATTTCCAATTGGATTCACCAAATGCTCAAAAACCGATATCTCTTCTCGACATTGCGTCTTGCAGGGATTAGGAAATTGAGTGTTTGTGGATGCCCCCAAGGGGGAGTCTTATCACCGCTTTTGTGGAATCTCGTAGCAGATACGCTATTGAGGCAACTCAATAATAGCGGTTTTCCTACTTATGGTTTTGCCGACGACTACCTTACATTGTAAGTTGGTATGTGCATCAGCACCCTTTTCGACCTGATGCAAAACGCCCTTCAGGTAGTTGAGGGTTGGTGTCGCCAATATGGCCTTTCGGTTAATCCGAGTAAAACATCTATTGTTCTTTTCACGGAAAGGCGAAACCGTAATGGCGTTCGACCTTTGCGTCTCTTTGATTCTGAAATCGATGTGACTGAACAGGTAAAGTACGTTGGAGTCATTCTTGATTCCAAGCTTTCCTGGACACCTCACATTGAGTTCAGAATCAAGAAAGCTTGTATGGCCTTCGGGCAATGCCGGCGTACTTTTGGTACAACTTGGGGTCTAAAACCCAAGTATATCAAATGGATTTACACAACTGTGGTTCGGCCAATATTGGCTTATGGATGTCTTGTGTGGTGGCAAAAGGGTGAAGTGAGAACGGTCCAATCAAAATTAGGCCATCTCCAAAGGATGTGCTTAATGGCGATGTCTGGAGCGTTCTCTTCAACTCCTGCGGCAGCGCTAGAAGTTCTCTTTGACGTTGCCCCACTACACATTCATCTCAAACAAGAAGCCCTTTCTTGCACTTACCGGTTACGGGTACTCGGTCTACTAGAGGAAACTCCTGTGAACCGCAGTTCAACACACACCTCGTTGTTTCCACTTTTGGTGAATTGGGACAAAATTGTCCTTGCTCCAAGTGATCTTACAATTGCTTGTAATTTTCCATATAGGACATTTTCCACGAAATTCCCTTCCCGGGAAGAGTGGACATCTGGTTATCTGGAAAGAAGTATTTCAGACGGCATCGTATGTTACACTGATGGCTCCCTTCTCGAAGGTCGAGCAGGTGCTGGTGTTTATTCTCGTGAGCTAAGGCTGTATCAGTCTTATTCACTTGGTAGACACTGTACCGTTTTTCAGGCCGAAATCTTTGCTCTTATGTGCGGAGTGCAATCAGCACTTCAGCAGCACGTAATGGGCAAAGTAATATACTTCTGTTCAGATAGCCAGGCTGCTATTAAAGCACTTGCTTCGGCCAACTCCAGGTCGAAGATAGTTATCGCTTGTCGAACTCAAATCGAGGAGCTGAATTCAGCAAACGCTGTTCACCTTCTATGGGTACCTGGTCATTCTTCCATCGCTGGAAATGAATTGGCTGATGAGTTAGCTCGCTCTGGAGCATCACATGACTTCATTGGCCCTGAGCCAGCTATTCCGATATCGAAGTGTTGGATTAAGCTTCAGATTCACACCTGGGCTGTCACTCAACACAGACAATATTGGAATAGTTTGGAGTCATGTCGTCAAACCAAATTGTATAGTGCTGAGCCATCTCTACGGGTGGCGAAGTATCTAACTAATCTGTCTAAGCAGAATTGCAGCATGTTGGTCAAAGCATTGACTGGCCACTGCCGTCTCAGCTATCACATGGCGAATATTCAGCAAGCTGATTCATTTCCCTGTGATAGCTGTGAATCCGATTATGGAACTTCGTATCATTTGATATGTAACTGTCCAGTTTTCGCGCAACTGCGTTTCCGAGTATTCGGTAAACACTTATTAAGTGAAACTGACTTCAGAAACCTGAATCTTCAGGATATTCTGTTGTTCTTAACCCGCTGTGGTAAAGAGCTATAGGCTCTCTTTCGCTTTATGCGTTATTACAGTGCCCTTTTCAGGGCGCTGTTTGAACCCATTGTGGTACGCTTGTGCGTCAGTACCCTCTTCCAGGGTATTTTTCCTATTTCCCTACCTGTCCCTATCCCCATCCAAATCCTTTTTCCTTCCTTTTCCCTCAGGTAGATGATGAAATAGGCTGTTATTTTGGCGATGGCACAAATGTCCCAAATGGAGGATAACGTGCCTCTGGAGCCGGCCTTCTGATACCTGATACCTGATAGTTTCATCGATCGAGCTGAAATTTTGCACAGTTTATATGAGGGCAAAATGGAACTCAAAAAGTATACATGAACGAGAGTTTTCCCATTTTTATTTTTTCCTATATAACCGTGCCCCAGGCTTATGGACCGAGTAGAATGGAGACGACTCCTATGTACAACAGAGATGATATTGTGTTTCAGTAGCTAGAAGCGAGTTGAGGTTGAGAAAATAATTTTGATAAATAAGATGCGATCTTTAAAGACCGCTTGGTGATCAATAAGATACGAGTTTTGAGGACCGCTTAGTGTTGAATAAGAAGAGAGTTTTATGACCGATTGATGGTGAATATCAAGCGCTTTTGAAGATCGCTTGGTTCTGCACTAAAAACGAGTTTCAACCCGAGCAGAAGAGAATATCAACAGCATAATAACATATGTTATTTTGGCATAATAACTGTATAATGAAATTAGTAATTATTGTGTTATTAACATATCTTATTATGTAATAAACTTGTCTGTCATAAGCGGCAAAATAACAAAAATCATAACAAAAAAATGTTCCTATAAGACCAATTTAATAACAATGAACTTTGCAGCGAATTTGAAAACTTGTTATTGTTGTGTTATAGTTCATCACATATTTGTACATTTTGAATAGTAGAATAATAACAAAGCTTGGTATACAACAAAGTAAATAACTGAAATGTTATTTAGTGAATAAATCTCCATAACTTGATCATAACAAAATAAGATTGCCCAATAAAACATGTTATAAAAAAATAATCTATATATATAAAAATGAGTTTACAGTCCCTTTGAGGCAACAAAACTCACGAACGGCCGAACCGATCAGGATGACTTATGCAGGGTTTGATTCGTATTCGTGGTGACTGTGTTTATATGCAGAAAAAGTTACGAAAATCAACCGGAAAAGTAACAAAATTGAAAAAAAATGATTTTGCATGAGCTGGGAAGGAAATCAACACGATCGAAATGAAATCAATCTAGAGTGCGGTGACGTTATGAGCTCAACAGATGTCAAACCACCACAGCTGGGCAAGACAACGTTTGCCGGGTCAGCTAGTACTTTGATAAGTTAATAATAACACATTATGATATAAAAACAGGCTATGTGATTATGTTGTTATGAATTTGATATTCTCGTCTGCTCG
The DNA here is from genome assembly GCF_035046485.1 of Aedes albopictus. Lineage (NCBI taxonomy): Eukaryota > Metazoa > Arthropoda > Insecta > Diptera > Culicidae > Aedes > Aedes albopictus. The sequence continues at coordinate 292,313,450 of NC_085136.1, read as the reverse complement.
GGAAGGACCACCTGGGGATGAATAAGATGCAAGTTTTGACATCCTTTTTCGATTCTGGATGAATAGCTAGGAACGAGTTAGATTTGCTAGATTTGTTAGATTATTTGCCAGCCCTAGAGATGGCTCTATCTGGACAGAATACGTGCCGCTATTACGTGCCGCTGAAGTGCTGATTGCACTCCGCACATAACAGCAAAGATTTCGGCTTAAAAAAATGAGTAAGAGTGATGTAGCTAAAGTTCACGAGAATAGACACTAGAACCTGTTCGACCTTCGAGAAGGTAGCCATCAGTGTAACATACGATGCCATCTGAAATATTTCTCTTCAGATAACCAGATGTTCACTTTTCTCGGGAAAGGAAAATGTAGTATATGGAAAATTACAAGCAATCCAATCTTACAACTTGGAGTAGGACCACTTCGTCCCATTACACCAAACATGGAAACAACAAAGTGTGTGTTGATTTGCGGTGCTTCTTGTTGGAGATTATTGTGTAGTAAGGCAACGTCGAAGAGAATTTCAAGCACTGCCATGGAAATTGAAGAAAACACTTCAGACACCGCCATTAGACACATTCTTTGGAGATGTCTCAATTTTGATTGCATTATTCTCACTGCGAAATTTTGTCGCCACACAAGATATCCATAAGCTTATATTGATTGAACAATAGTTGGGTTACTCCATTTGATGTACTTGGGTCTTAGACCACAAATTTTATCTAAGGTTCGTCGGCATTGCCCAAAAGCCATACAATCTTTCATGATTCTGAACTGAATATGAGTTATCCAGGAAAGCTTAGAATCAAGAATGACTCCTAGGTACTTTACCCGGTCGGTCACATTGATTTCAGAATCAAAAAGACGTACCTATAAGTCGAACGTTAATGTGAATGTTTTACAACTTTGTGTAAAAGAGTGACAGATTGGTAGGCGTGTTGGTTTACATGAAGAGGCATATTAGCCAAATGAACATCATCGATGTGTCGATCGACAATGTAAGAATTTCAGAAGCAAATAGGTCAATCTACAAATAAAAAAGGAGTAGAGCTTCTTTATACTACGAGTGGTAGACCGTTTATGATAATTTTTGTCTGGTTTGTCCACAAAGATTGATGGACAAGCGTTCTTAATTTTTTGTAGGATTTCTTGTTTTGAGTGTAACTACTGAATAATGTCTAACTAAGTAATTAAAAAAAATATTTTAGAGTAGGTCTTACATTTAAATTAATTTTGATCTTCTGTGTGGCAGGATGGCAGTTGGTAGAATGCAAACAATTCGACGAATTTTAATCAATGTCACGTTCATGGCTAACAGGCTTTCAGTGTAGCTCTATATACAGGGTGTTAGGTTCCTGAGTGCAAGCTTTTTAAAGGGTGATAGAGGACCATAAATGGTGAAAAAAATCGTTTTACGCATATGGTCAAATCTCAACCGTTACGTAGTTATTGAACTCCCCATGTTTTTGACTCTTATTGCCTTAGCTGGCTATAACTTTAAAATGGTCAAACTTATCGCAGTTACTTTACTCTTATTCGAAAGAGTAATGAATTTTCTATTAAATGGCATCTTTAAACCGATTGGTTTAGTTAAATAACTAAGTTTTGTAGAGCAAAACAGCTCAAAATAGTGTGTTTTTATTTGTTTATGTCAATTATCTTTAAAACATGCGTAATAAATTAAAATTCTTTCTTTGGCAAAGTTGTGCCCCCTATTATACTTTTGTTCTTTGACGCCAAACTTCTAACTCTTATCGTTTTCTTGCAATTTTGATTTAAATGTGCGGCACAGTGCGCAAAAAAGTGCTTTACCATGACGATTGCAAATGTATGATCAGAAATGCGACGTTTAAATCGAAATTGAAAGAAAACGATAAGAGATAGAAGTTTGATGTCAAAGAACGAATTGTAGAGTGAAACAGGGGCCACAACTTTTCCAAAGAAAGAATTTTAAATTATTACGCATTTTTCAAAAATAATAGACAAAAAAAAATTAAAACAAACAACTTTTAGGCTATTTTCTCTAGAAAACTTAGTTATTTAACTAAACCGATCGGTTCAAAGAAGCCATTTGATAGAAAATTCAATAATCTTTCGAATAAGGGTAAAAAAACTGCGATAAGTTTAACCATTTTAAAGTTATAGCCAGTTAAGGCAATAAGAGTAAAAAACATGGGGAGTTCAATAACTACGTAACGGTTGAGATTTGACCATATGCGTAGAACAATTTTTTTCACCATTTATGGTCCTCTATCACCCTTTAAAAAGTTTGCACTCAGGAACCTAACACCCTGTATTGTCACAATATCAGAAGAAGCAAAGAACGCCGACATAAGCACCGTCGCATCTAATCCTAGCACATTCTGACGCAAGCCGCGAACTTCACGCGTTGCAGCTCACACCTTACTTCCACCGTGATGCCGTTGTTGTTTGATGTTGACTGGTGGCGAGAGCAAACACTATCTACAAGCCACACTACACCAAAACCTCCATTTAGGTAATGGGTCGGGACTGCCTAAATAGAATTTTTACCTAAATGGATTCATTACCTAAATGGATTCAGTTCATTACCTAAATGGAGTACAAGGTTGCAAAGAAGTTTAACTAGGGAGAGTGACTCGAATAGGAGATTTAAAGATGGTCATGCGGAGTTTCAGAGAACTTTCAAGGGAGTTTTTGAAGGGGAGGGGCTTCAGGGGCGTTTTAGGGGGTTTTGGAGGGTCTCAGGTGAGAATTGTCATGCAAATGACTAGCTGGGCACGGAACACAAAAAAACCCTGAAAAATTCCGCCAGACTGAAAAATTGTTGAATGTCGGGTCAATGTCGGGTAAATTTTTATCGTATGTTGGGTCACTGTTGGACCAACATCGAACAACTGTTGGGTCTATGTTGGGTTTGGAGGCCAAAATAAAAACAGGTGAATGATAGGTTAATGTCGGGTATGACGTCATCAATCTTAAGTACTCCAACCGTTCTGAACACAACCAAATTCTATTTAGGTAACGTTACCTAAATGGAGGGACCTAAATAGATTTTACCTAAATGGATCCTACCTAAATGGAGGTTTGAGTGTACTCAGGAGCAAGAGCATTTGAGTTTGATTCATGATGTGAGTAACAGATGCCGTACGTACAACCAGCTCAAAATTGTATTTGGCATGCATACAAAAGTAAATATGTATACTAAACGGCGAGTGCTGGTCATTGCTGCTAGTAGTGGCATGCATAGTTCAACGAGAAATTATTGCACTAATTATTGTTACATTAGGGAAGCAGACATAGTCGTCACTCTTCATCATTGCCACCGCGCGCGGCGGTCGGTGGTCAATGGTCATGCATCGTCGTCGGAAGGCATTAGCGGGATGCACTTACGAGGGTCGTAATGTAGCCATCCTCGTCGGTATCGTACGCCTCGTCGTCGCTCGTCACCGTGGAAATGCTATCCTGATCCTCCGACATGCCCGGCATTGGCATAGGGTAGAAAGCTTGCGCTCGCTTCTTACGGGATTTCTTCTTCTGCGGAAGGTTATCCATCGATGCTTTCAGCAGGCGACGTTCGCGAAAGTCTCTGTGAATTGGTCACCGAGAATGCGTCCAGCTCATAGAAAAACGCCGGCATTCATAGACTATAACTATAACTCACCTTAAAACCCGCTCAAAGCTGGCCCACTCCTCGTCGACCAGTTCGACGTTCTCCTCGCCGAACTCTTCATCGTGGAAAACCCTTTCGGTGTAGTCAGCACTGTTGGCACGCAACCGGTCTGAGCCGTGGTTGGGACCGCGACCTCCTCGGCCGCGGTCCTTCTGGGCGTCGAATTTCTTGCGCCACATTTTGCAACTAGCTTTCTGTTGGGATCACTTTACTGCTAGCGCTCTTCAGATATCAGCTCACCACATTAGACCGACGAAACTTTCTAGCATGAACTTATCACATTACCACTGATTGGATGGTTCCTAGAGTGCGAGACTTATACTTCTCAAGCCTTAGACCTCGACAAAGAAAACGACATTGAAAATGGTGCTCACAGTCCAGTCATCATATGCGTCTACCAATTAACGCTGGTAGTCTAGGATGAATCAATCCGGCTACCCACGCCCGAACGTAGTCACGAATATCACATTTTTGTAGATTCAGAAGCTTGCTTACCGCACAGACAGACAGACGTAACTCTTAGAGGAAATTCATCAAAAACTTTTGCCCGGTGTATTTTTCATGAGCACACTGTCACCTATTGGTAGAACCGCACGAGACACTGTCGGCCATGATGGATTTCGATTTGACGTTTGTCTAACACGAACACTACTACACAAATCGCCTGTTTCGTTTGCATCATTCAGCAATGTGTACACTGGCAACCGTCAAAGCGGTCGAACACTAGCGCCTCTGGTGGGAAGATCACGGTAATCAAATGTAATGTGAGTTTACCGTTGAATGCATGTCCCAAGCCGTTTTGAAGAGTGCTACGTCTGTTTGTCTGTGCTTACCGCGTATTGAAACATAAAACTCTGAGGGGCTTTGTCATAACGACTTGAAAACTGTCCCAGCCCTGCAGTAAAGCGATAATAAAACAGAGAGGAACTTGATTATCTTGAGCAATTTTCTTCAATCTAGGATGGGATGCGTGAAGAAATCGCAAATACCTAGGCATATTCACTGCTAGTTGGTATATAAACATTGGTAGACAATGGCCCTATAGTTTCATGTACACACTTCAAAGAGTAGTGTCCATTTTTTTTCATTTATATTTCAGTCCCAAAGGTTTATAATAAGCTAGTAGACTTCAGATTGCTCCAGTAATTACGGATAAGTATGTAACGTCATACAGTATGGCAGATATGAATGTTGTTACGAGTGTAGACCTGAAGTCCTGAACTCCAAGGTAGTTTGACTAACCTGAAATATCACTGTAGTGTCTCTAAATGATATCTGAGATTTCAAGAGCTTCGTGGATCCCAGTAGATTATGCAATACTATTATTTATGGTGAAAACACAAAGTTTTCGTGTAGATTTGAAGGATTTCATTATAGAACAGTTTGGATGATCCTGAATGTCCCAAAGGTTTATAATATGCTAGAAGACTTCAGATTGCTCCAGTAACTGCGGTTGATTATGCAATGTTACTCACTTTAACAGATATGGCTACTGTTACGAGTGTAGACCTGAAGTCCTGAACTCCAAGGTAGTTTGGCTGACCTAGAATATCCCCATAGTGTCTAAAAATGACATTGTTGATTTCAAGAGTTTTACGGTTCCCAGTAGATTATGCAATACTATTATTTGTGGCGAAAATACATAAAATTATTCTTGTAGAATTGAAGAACTTCACTATAGGACAGTTTGGAACACCTAGAACATCCCAAAAAATCTCAAGATATGTTCCTGAAAGAGTCGAAGGATGAATTTCTGATGGAATTCTTTTGCAGGAATTGCAGGGAGTATTCCAGAAGAAACTCGTGGATGACTTCTTGAACAAATCCGTGGATGAACTTCTAAATGATTTCCTGAAGAAATTGTGAAAGAATTTCTGGATGACTACTTGGATAATTTCCCGGCTCATGTATGCATTCTTCTTAAATTATCTTAAAGAATACCAAAACAAATAGCAGGAGAAATTTCACAATAAATCCTTGAAATAACTAAAAAAAAGTATTCAGGTATTCCTGGAGGCATCCCTGGAGAAATTCTTGGGCGATGATGGAAGGAGTTTTGAAATTCCTGAACGAATCCTCAAATAAATTCTTCAAGGGATCCCAAGAGGTAGTTCTGAAAGAATCGCTAGAGGAATTCCTGAAGCAATCCCTGGAAGAACTCCCGGAGCATTCCCTGAAGAGATTCCTAGAAAAATCCCTGAAGGGATTCCTGGAAAAATCCCTGGAGGAATTCCGGGAGGAATTCCAGGAGGAATTCCGGGAGGAATCCCGGGAGGAATTCCAGGAGGAATCTCGGGAGGGATTTCAAGAGGAATCCCTGAAGAAATGCCTGGAAAAATCCCTTGAGAAATATCTGAACAAATCCCTGAAGAAATTCCTGGAGGAATTCCTCAAGGAATCCCTGGAGGAATTTCTGAAGCAATATCTGAAGCATTTCCTGATTTTTCCTGAAGCAATTCCTAGAGATATCTGTGGAGCAATACCTGGATCATTTTCTGGGGCAAACCATGAAAAAATTCCGGGAGGAATCTCTTGTTGTATTCCCGGAAAATTCCAAGAGGAATCTCCAGAAGAATTCTGGGAGGAATCCCTAGAGAATTTTTTAAAGAAATCCCTTGAGAAATTCCTGAAGGAATTCCTACTGGACTTCCTGCAGAAATCCCTGGAGGAACGCCTGATAAACTCTTGGAGAAATTTTTGGAGGAATTCCTGAAGGAATCCCGGGAGGAATTTCTGAAGCAATATCTGAAGCATTTCATGATTTTCCCTGAAGCAATTCCTGGAGATATCTGTGGAGAAATACCTGGAACATTTCCTGGGGCAATCCATGAAAGAATTCCTGGAGGAATCTATGGTTGTATTATCGAAAAATTCCAGGAGAAATCCCCAGAGGAATTCTGGGAGGAATCGCCAGAGGAATTCTGAGAGGAATTCTGGGAGGAATCCCTAGAGGAATTTTAAAAGAAATCCCTTGAGGAATTCCTGAAGGGATTCCTAGTGGAATTCCTGCAGAAATCCCTGGAGGAATACCTGATAAACTCTTGGAGAAATAGCTGGAAGAATTACTGTAGAGATTTCTGGAGGAAGCTCTGGAAGAATAACTGACCTAGAGAAACCCTTAGAAAAATTCTTTTAAAAAATTACTGTAAAAGTCCGGGGAGAATCCCTGCAGGAATCACTGGAAAAATCCCAAGCACAATGATTAGAAGAATTTCCAGTGCTGAAGAAATGCCTGGAGGAATTACCGGAAGAATGCCGGAAGGGATTCCTGGAACAATGCCTCCTAGAAGCATATCTAAAAGCATTCTTTGAGACATCGCTAGCGGAATCTGTGGAGGAATTCTTGGAAGTATATACGGAGGAGAAATTTTTGGATGAATATCTGGTGGAATTCCGGGAGGGATTTCTGAAGGAATTTCTGAAGGAATTCCTGAATAAATTCCTGGAGGGAATCTTGGAGGAATTCTGGGAGGTATTTTTGGCGAAATTCCTGACGTAATGCCATCTGGTCAAATCCCTGGAGCAATTCCTGGATGAACTACTGGAAGAATCCTGAGGAAATTCCTGCAAGGGTTTCTGGAGGAATCCCAAGAGGAATTTGTGAAGGAATGTCTGGAGGATTTCCTTAATTACCCTCAAAGAATACGTAGAGCAACCCCTGAGGAATCTCTGATTGAATTCCAGAAGGAATTCCTGGAGAAATTTCTGAAGAAATTTCTTGAAGAATTTCTGGAAAGTTTCCTGGAGGAACACCTGGAGGAATGCCTGGAAGAATTCCTGGATAAATTCTTGGAGAAATTCCTGAAGCAGTTCCTGGAGAAACCTCTGGAAGAATTACTTGAGAATTTCCTGGGGGCAACCTTGACACAATTCCTGGAAGAATCTCAGGCGGAATTCCTGGAGGAATGCTTGGAGGAATACCTGGTGGATTTTTTGGAGGAATTCCTGGAGCAATTCTTGGAGGATTTCCTGGAGGAGTGCCTGGAGGCATTCCTGGATGAAATTTTTCAGCACTTCCTGGAGAAATTTTTTGAAGAATGTTTAGTCGAATGCCTAGAGGAATACCTGTGGAGGAATATCTGGAGGGATTCCTGGAGGAATCCCTAAAGCAATTTCTACAGGAATCTCTGGAGGCATCCCTGGAGGAATAACTTTAGGAATTCTCAAATAAACTCTAGAAGGAACTCCTGTAGGAATTGCTGGAGAAAGCTCTGGAGGAATTTCTGGACGAATCCGTAGAGGAATTCAAAGAGAAAATCTTGGAGGAATGCCTGGAAGAATCCTTGGAGAAATTTCTGGACGAATTCCTGGCGGAATCCTTAGAGAAATTCCAACAAAAATCCTTGGAGAATTTTCAGAAGGAATACCTGAAGGAATTACTGCAGAAATCCATAGAGGGTTCCCTTGAGTAATTCCTAGATGAATCTCTTTAGGAATGCCTGGATAAGTGTTTGGAGGAATGCCCGGAAGAATTCCTCCTGGAGGAGACCCTGGAGTACTTCCTGGAGCAATCCATGGAGAAATTCCTGGAGAAATGCCTGTAGAAATTCCTGAAGGAATCTCTAGAGGAATTCCTGGCGGAATCCCTGGAGGAACTTCTGGGCAAATCACTGAAGAAAAAATCTGGGGTAATCACTGGAAGGATCCCTGGAGCGATTCTTGGATGAACCCTTGGAATAATTCCTGGAGAAACCCCTGAATGAGCTCCTGGAGGAATGCCATGAAGAATATCTAGAGGAACTTCTGGAAATATCTCTGGAGGATTGCTCAGAAGAATCCCTGCAAAAATCTGGAGGAATCCTTGGAAGTATTCCAGGAAGATTTTCTGAAGAAATCCCAGTAGAAAGTACTGAAGAAATCGCTGAAGGGTTGTTGGAAAAATCCTGAAGGAAACCAAAAAAGAGTTCGTTGGGAAAATTCTACAGACATCCCTATAGCAGTTTCTGAAGGAATCCCGGAAACAATCCCAAGAGGGAATTCCTTAACAATTCCTGTAGAATCCCAAGAAGAGTTCCTGGAAGAAATCTTGGAGTAATTTTCTAAGGATTTCCTGGAGTTGTTCCTGAAAGAATCCCAGAAAAATTTCCCAAGTGAATCTCTGAAGGAAGTCTTGAAAAAATACCTGAAGAAACCCCAGGAGGAATCCCGGAAGCATTCCCATGAGGAATTTCTTGGGAAATCTCAGGAGGGCTTTCTAAACGAATACCTGGATTCCCCGGTAAAAAATGTAATGGAATCCATGTCTGCAGTAATTGCTTGACGAATTATTGAAGGAATCCTTTGATGAACTCCTAAAGGATTTTTTGAACAAAACTTTGAATGAATTTCTGGATTAATTTTTAAATCTCTTGTAAAAATTTCTGAAAGAATTCTTGGAAGAATTTCCTTATGAAATACTCCGAAAAATTCCAGATGGAATTATCGGAGCAATCTCTCGTGGAATTCTTGGTAGAATATATGGAAAAATACTCGAAAAAAATCTCTGAAGGAATACTTGTAGAAATATCTATGGCGAAACTTCTTTGAGAATCCTTGGAGAAAATTTTAAAGAAATCTTAGAAAAAACACTAAATCAATCACTGGATGAACCTTTACAGTTATTCCAGGAGAAATTCCCGTAGGAATTTGTGGTAAAATCCTAAGAGATTCTTGAAGGAATCTCTATCCATGATGAAGCCATGGCAGGAAACTATAGGAAAATTCCTGGAGGAATCCTTTGATGCATCAAATTTCTTGTGGGTTTCGGAAAAAAGTTAGATAATTTTGGATAAAATCCTAAACTATTCTGAATTATTGATAATGTTGAGTTGATTAGAACTAAAAAAAAGGGAGCCACACCCTGCCCCCCCCCCCCCCCCCTTCCCCCTTCTGGCTATGCCCATGGTGGGATTAGATGTTTGGTGGCCCAAACCGCACGGCTACGAGGCTCCAATTTCAGAAAGCCACGATGGACATATTCATAATGGTTGAGCTTCTCTGAGTTGATGGATTTTTCTTCGTTGTGTTTCTTTTTCTCTTAACTTGACCAAACAAACAGTTTGTATCAGTTACTATCGATGACTGACTTTCAACGTGAATTCTAGGTATATTTGGCTCGTAGAGTACATTTGCACAAACTTTCAATTGCCATTTTCATTTGTCGAGGAAGGCTAAGCAATGATTAGTCCCACACGCACCAAGTTGTTTTCAGTAAATTTTTCTTCTCTGTAATATGTACCGAAAACTGCACTTCACATCACAAACTCATTTCCAAACTCAATGATACCGCCTTCGACACAGAAAAAAAAAGAAATTTCACCGAAGCCCGACCGCAGTCAAACTCAACGCGACAATTCTCAACTAAAGATCCCGAAAGACTGGGAAACTAAACGTACAATCCACCAAGATTCCGCGAAGTTTCCAGTCATATTCAACTCATCAGTGGTAACGAATTATCTCAACCCAAATCAGCGGTGCTTCAACTGACTCGCATTTTACTCGAATTCACAGAGAACTTTGCACCGCATCCAGCCTTAGAGTGTACACAAGCAGACCTTTCTCCTGATGATCACTCCCACCTCTAACTTAGTAGCGAATAAGCTACACGGAGAACATCTCCGGCCGGTCCCACAAGATCGTTCCACACCGTTCCAAACCGCCCCGATTCTCCATCCCATTGATGAATCTTAATAGGAAAATTAGAGACGACGCTTCGGCGACGATTTACTCATACACATCATCAACGAACGAGCGAGTAGTGCTAGTGCGACTTTTTAGCACGCTCACTCAGCTTTGTCGTGACCAGACCCGGCAAAAAGAACAACACATACGAATTCTTCCAGGTCCCCCCGCCACAGTTCAGGACTAACCTCGATCGTGGAGTACTTGCTATCCCAGAGCAACGGATGGTGTCGCCGGGTGCGCTCCTTCTTCAGCGTGGCCATCCGAACCATCCTGACCGTCGTCGGTTCTTGGGTTTTGCTGTTGCCGAAGTAGACACACCAACGCCACCTCGGAAATTCCGCTACCGTACCAGCTAATCGATTCCGATGGATAACTACTAAACATGATCGTTGGCGCTGGAATTGTTTTATAGATCGCAACGTTCGAGTTTTGGGAAGAAATTAGAACCGCGGACTTGCTAACTAGCGCCGGCCGTCTTCTTATCGTGGAGTAAATATTAGTTCTGAAAATTGTACCCGTTAATTACTCCCGGCTAGCCGGGCTGTTCGATTCGAGCGTCCAAGTCCGTGGACCAAAAAACTAGAGACATAGATGACGTCGCAACAGCGAAGAAGGCGGTAATGCGCGTGTTCGACATCGTTTCTCTATCAATATTTGGCGAGATACGATCAGCGCAAATTGTTTTTTAGCTCCCTGTGCGGCAATGGTGACACAGAATCAGTTCGGGGTCTCCCGGGCCCTTCAATGGAGTGCGTTTTTCGGGTTGCGCTGCGCTGTTCCAGCGCATGACTAAGGTACTATCAACAAGAGGGCGACCTTGATTGAAAGGTTTTTCCGGTTCCCAAAAACAGCAGTGAACGTTCTTTTTCGATAACAACAGGTGATAGTCGTTCGAGAGTAAAAATCACATGATTCCTTATAGGAAATGTGGAATAAACACCTGCAGACCGGAAGAAATCACGTGAAATATAGCACTGTTTCATTGTGCACAGTCATTCCTTGATAGTACCTTCCCTCGTCAGTACGAACCCTCCATCAGTAGGTCGGCTCTAGAGGCACGTTCTCCTCCATTCGGGAAACCTCCATAATACTTAATCTGTGTTTAGTACATACATGGTAGTTTCAACTAAGTACTTTTGGAGGTCAATGCAGTCTACTTATATCCGAACAGAGTACAAAAAAGAGAATCTACATAGAAACAGCTCAACTTTGGCTCATCAGAACTCAAAGTCTTTCTAACGAAACAATACTATACTTCAGACGAACTAATTTCTGGACTAGTTTGGTTGGTCTGGACTAGTCCAAAAGCACTTTGTAATAGTTCAATTTCAAGGGGTTTATAGATTATAGTTGGACATAAGAGTTACAGTGCATTGTGCAAATGGCTACTGTAACGGCTGTAGATAACAGTTTGATCGACTCTTAATGTCCCAAAAGAATACAATAATATATATCGGTCTTCAAGTGGGCCAAGCAACCATAGTTGATTAAGCAACGTCACTCTGTATAACGGGTATGATTACAGAACTTCAGATCTACACTAGACTAGTGTAGATCTGAAGTCCTGCTATTCTGAGTAGTTTTATTGGTCTGGAATATTCCAAAATAATGTTGGAATACTTCGTACAATTCCAACAGGATCATAGATTATAGTTGGATAACAATTCATTGCTAAAATAACTACTGCACAGGTGTAGATGTCAAGGACTAAGCTCCAACACAGATTGGACGAACCTGAATGCCCCTAAAGTATAGAATAACATAATCTGTAGGTCCGTTAACCATAACTGTTTATGTAACCTTACGCTGTAATGAGGGTGTATAACTAAAGCTACGAGTGCTAATCTGAAGCTAGTCGTTTAATTGGTCTGGAATATCCCGAAAGACCTTTGGAATGATTCATACAATTACAAGGGAGTCAAAGATGATAGTTGGATACGTGGTGTCACAGTTCATAGCGAATATTACTAATGTAACGTCTGTGAGAACAAAACTCCAAGACAGTTTGGATGACGATATTTATCCAGTAATTTTGTGGATTATGCAATGTTACTTTGTAGAGCGGATATGGCTGCTGTTACGAGCATAAATCTTAAGTTATGCTCCTCGGAATAGTTTGGTTGATCGGGAATATCTCAAATGATGGCTCACACAACTCCAAGGGGGCCATGGATTATAGTTGGACAATTGATCATAGCGAAAATATCTATTGTCTATCAGTAGATGTCAAGGACAAAACTCCAGGACAATTTGTCGGACCTGAATGTCTCAAAAGTCTATAATTGAATCAGCCTTGCCGTAGGTCTGGTAACCATAGCAGATTATGCAACAGTACTCTGCAGTGTGGATATGACTATTATAACGAGTGTACATCTGAAGTTCTGCTATTCATATATACTACCGTTGCATTCTGATTCATATAGATGAAATAAAACAGTGAAATAAATAAAAAAAAATCTTTCACGCTCCCCTGCATATTTTATCTAATTCAAGACTTGGCTTAATTTCTGGATGATCTAGGGTCTTTCGTAAGGAGGAAACTATAAATGACGTAGCATTTTGTTTTTATCAGTTTTTGACATCACTTGTAGTATTCGTAGTACATGGTTCATAACACTATCGAAAAGTCCCCTTTTCCCACATGAAGTAAGCTTCACAGGAATCCCGAGAAAACTATCTAATCGAGAGGAATCCACTCTCTGGAAAAATATAGGAAGTAATCCCTGCAAGTATCCATGAAAAAAAAGGACAAATTCCTGAAAGAATCTTAAAAAATGTTTATAATAGAATTCTGGAGGGCCCCTAAGAAAAGCCCAAAAATCATTGTAAGAGTCTCGGGAGTATTCTATAAAACAAACCTCAGAAGAAGGCCCTGAATAAATTATAAATCCCTAAAGAAAATCCGAAAGAAACAATGGGAGTGGAGGATATCTCTGCATGAGTACCTGAAAAGATCCAGGAGAAGTTCACGGGGGAATTCCAAAATTATTCTCGGTAGGAATATCAGGAAGAATTCAAGAAGGCATCCAAATAGAAATCGAAGATGGAATCAATAAATGCAAACAGGAAAAATCACCAGAAGAATCCTTGAAAGAATCCTTGATGTAATCTCGGGAGGAATCTCCAAAGGAAACCTGAAACATCAATGAAGAGATCCCTAGAGGATTCAGTGAAGGAATCCTGAGAGAGATCCTGTGTGGATTCTCTGTAGGAATCCCGAATAGACTCGATAAAAGAAGGTATTCTTAACGGAATCGCGAGTGAAATTTCTAACGGAACTACAAAAAGGATTGCCGGAGGAATCCTTGACAGACTAATGAAGAAATCTCTGGAGAAATACCAGGACAAATCCATAAAGAAGCCCCGAAAAGATCCCCGAAGGGAAACCCGATTAAAATCAGTGAATAAATCCTGAAAAAAAAATCCGGAAGAAAATTAAAAAATAAAATATTTTGGAATAAATCAATAAAGAAATGCTGAGAGGAATCGCAGACGGCATTCGGGGGGGGGGGGGGGGGATATCTGATGCAAATTGGACTGCAAAACGGTGAGTCGATAAGGAGAGCGTCCAACATAGCTCTGGTCCTCACAAGTTCCTCACGGTGTGTCTGGTGGACAACATTATTTAAAAAAAATCGGTATCGCTAAATTACCCACCAAACGAAAGCTAAGGGTCCCACCTTTCATTTAAGCCTAAATGAGAAAGTTCTATCGGCGGGTCTAGAACATTTTTTTTTGATATAGTATGATATTTTTTCGTATTTTCTCAAAGTACTAAGTAATAACGAAAAGCAGTTTATCCATTGCCAACATGGCTTTCCGACGAAAAATTTTTTATGTGATGTTTATTACACTTCCCAAAAAAACATAATGGGAAAAAATGTTGAATAAAAAAAACAGTAAACAGTAGTCAGTTTCGTGGTTATGGGCAGTAATGCTAGAAAAATTGTAATAGTTTCAATCAGGTGGAGATTAGTTCAAATTTAAATTTACATGTGTACCGCGTCATGCTCTAATACTGGTAATTATTATTATACCACCGTGTTCCTCCTTAAAGCGTGCGTTTGACAAAAAAATCAATTATTTGACGAATTTTATTATTTTCTCTATTGAGCAATGCACGATATAAGCACAGACAAACAGACGTAACACTCTTTTACAGGGCTTGGCACATGCATTTAACGATGAATTCTAATTTCGTATGATTTCCGCGATCCTTTCACCAGAGGTGCTAATGTTCGATCACTTTGATGCTTGCGAATGTACACGTTGCTGAATGATACAAACGAAACTTACAGGTGATATGTATAGTAGTGTGCGTGTTAGGCAAACGTCAAATCGCAATCCATCATGGTCGACAGTGTCTCACGCAGTTCTACCAATAGGTGGAAGCGTGTTCAAGAAAAAGACAGCAAAAAAAAATGTGAGTTAAATAAAATTAATGAATTTTCTCTAAGAGTTACGTCTTCTTGTCTGTGATAAAGCATTGTCCAGTTAGAATCCGGACGCAGATAATCACCTATATCTCAGAGGTGGAATAACAAACAGAAAAGGTGAAGCCCTCAAAACAAAGATAATTTACTGTAGTTTCATGGAAAAATATCATTAAAATTATTTAATTTAATTTTTAATACATTTTCTCATTTTTTCCGTGATTACTTCCTTAAAAATCTGCACAATGGTAGTAAATTTTAACATCAACCCCTTCGGCGGATTTGTTTAACAATCAGGTCATCTCTGTAGTGTCCTGAGACCCTCTACCAATCTGATCAGGATTCCAAAGAAACTTTGCCAAATATTTCTCTTCTTGCGAAATTAAGGGCTATTCAATGAATTCCAAAGAGGCGAAATTTGAGTGTTTTTTCGTTAATAAACACTATCCAACAGTGATGACACCACTACACATCTCAGGCTGTCGTGATAGCTCACCAAATTAGCTCAAACCTCTACAGACCCCTTGTGTGCATTTTTGAAAAGCAGCACGCGATTCCTGAGGTTATCATCTTTGTACACATTTGGTGTCAAAATCGTGATGTGAGAAAACGATGTCCAGAGCTCGAACTTCCTGGCAAATCTTGGAATTCCAAGCAGATTTATCCATGAACATAAACTTCAATCTTCCTTGGGCACTTCCTCATGACATGGTTAACAACATCTGTGCACATCACACATAATGATTATGGAGACATTAACATTTTTCGCGACTGTCGTACCTGACCACGCTTAATTTTCAGCGTGTTTGTGCAAGATTTTTTTCCTTCACTTATCTTCAATCTGAAATAACTTTTCACTCGTAGCAAGAAAATCGATGAAATTTTCACCATCAATAGAGGACTTGTTTATGATCAGACTGCTGTAAAAAAATATATGATTATGATCATTGAGAGCGTCACAATAAATTGTCCTTTGCGTCCGGATTCTAACTGGACAATGCTTTATAAGGGAATGGCTGTGTCTTCCAAATACCACGAATTGGCTAAAACTGCAAACTAAACATGTTATTAGTACTTTTACTTTATAAACAAGTTCTACAAATCTTTAGGCAACGTAAACGTTTAAACATTAAAACACCAAGTCCTTTTTATCATGCACCAATGTATGCGGGTCAACACACGATATTAGGACCAATGCTATATTTAATCATTTTGTTAAGCATGACTTAAATATTTTGAATTCCACTGATGATATTTCGTACGAAAAAAAAAAAGCATTTCAATGCGAACATTAACCATTTGAAAAATCAAGAAACATTGCCAATTTATTTGACAGAGCTGTTTTGAGTGAAAAAACATCCTTAAGGTCATGATGTTAGGGCATGCCAAGATACTACAATTAATTACAAGATGACATACACTTTCCAGATCCTAAAATGACCGCAACTCGATATTTTCTGGAATCAAATCTTTAAAACACGTGTATTTCTTATGGGGCAGGTTGGTCACGATCCATTATTTGAAATAGGTGGGCCTACAATAATGGAGCCAAAATAAAATAAAAATTGTGTTGTTTTATTTAGTTTATTGGTGAAAAAGATACTGTTTCATAATATTCTAATTGTAATCCGAGATGTATTGTTCTCAAGGCCGCCGTTAACATAATCGTCATCAATGAAAAATCTAAAGCGGGTTCCTCGTCCAAAACTGATATTTTCGAATTAAGAATGTGTTCACTGTATTGCTGCAGGAGAATGGAGTACAGTGATTGCATTTTTAATGCAAATATTAAATCTCCTTTTAGCAGCTTTAGCAGAATTGCAACGAGCACTATCTTTTTGCATCATCGGTAGTAGTGCTAAGTCTGCCGCGTTTGCCCGTTAATTAAGGAGAAACTGTAGTTCTTGCAGTACTACATGTTTCACAATTACAGCAAATATAGATGCTCCGCGTAGAAGATTTAAATTATATTTATACTTAAAGAAAGTAATTCTAAAGGGTATGATCCCATCATTGAACTAATGAACTTTAAATGAATAATTGCGATATATTATCGAGGGATAATACCAACTTCTACATCTGGTATATTTCAGAAAATGTTGTTCAATAATATCAATAATCTGCAAATACAAATAAAAACAAGTTGGGACTTCTAATTTATTCTGTCTATTATTTGTATGCTCAACCATATAAAACAAATATCTAAATCAGTGACCATCAACTACCTTCAATGATATATATGGTTACAGAAAAAGCTTCTTCGACCCCAGCATGCACACCTTGGTACGGTTTTCATCGTAACTTTATGATTTCATGTCGTAGTTGTTTCTCTAAAAGATTGGAGCAAAGCTATGTTGAAATTTAATTTCTTTTACTTTTTTATGATTCAATAGGCAATATGAATAAAGCTGAGTAAATACTCTTTACTCAGATCTCTGTGAAGGTTCACAGAGATTTGTTCTACGGCTTCACAGAGATTTAGTAAAGGGTATTTACTCAACTTTATTCATATGGCCTAATACCTAATTATATACCACACAGCAATCCTTCTAATTAGCGAAAAATGTTGATTGCTTTTACAAGTACCAGAAAGGAACACGAAATGAACGAATACCGGACTCGGCACGTAGTCATTTTATCCGAGCTACTTTGTTGATCGTTCTATTTTTATTGACATCCAAGTCATGGCGACTGTAAAATTTTTCGAACCTGTGGTACTGTCGATAAAAACGAGGAGAATGGCAATCGAAATAACTTCTTCTACATGTCAATAAGGAGCAGATGGTTAACACACATACCTAAATATTGTCTAAATTCTATTACAACTCTCTTAAATATTTTTTTACACTTGTCTGGGCAACATTTTGTAATTGAATTCGTTTTTACCCGTTTACTCTATTAGTATGATACGTTACTAATGAGCGACCTTATACGAGCCCATTAGGTTACACTCAAGGTGAAAAGGAAGAAAATGCAAGTCTCATAGTAATAAATTTTTGAAAAAAAAAAATGTTCTAGGACCGCCAATAGAACTTTCTTGTTTAGCCTTAAATGAAAGGGGGGACCTTCAGCTTTCATTTGGTGGGTGTCTTAGCGATACCGATTTTTTTTCAAATAATTTTGTTCTACCAGACACACCGTGCCTACCTCATGCTTCCACGGATCAAGCGATGACAAAGACCGCCAGCTAAGAGTTGTGTGCTTAGCCAGTAGTGAAGCCTGGGCACTGTTGTCCTTCTGACTTCAGCTAGATTGAGGAGGTACGACCCGAGCGTCTGTTCAGCAAGGAGGTGCGGCTCAAACAGCGTCTGTTCTGCCATCCAGCGCCAGCGGCTGAGTAAAAAACGCTGCACAACGCCCAGCTAGATCCAAGGTGGTAGCTCCATAAGCGTGGTCGTCCCAGTGTTGGTTGAGACGTTTAACAGAACTGGCACGATGGCCCTCCGGCGAGACAGGAGTGTTGACGTAGGCCCAATAAGCCACCCGTAAAAATCCCTATTGCGAATAACATAGGAGAAAATACGACTCGATACAATCGGAAAAGACCCACGCGACGAAATAAGGACTACGATTTGAAACTTGGAACATGGAATTGCAAGTCACTAGGTTTCGCAGGATGTGACAGGATAATCTACGACGAACTACATCCCCGCAACTTCGACATC
The DNA here is from genome assembly GCF_035046485.1 of Aedes albopictus. Lineage (NCBI taxonomy): Eukaryota > Metazoa > Arthropoda > Insecta > Diptera > Culicidae > Aedes > Aedes albopictus. The sequence goes on along the minus strand of NC_085136.1, from coordinate 292,295,040 downwards.
GTGGCGTTGCAGGAACTTTGTTGGACTGGACAGAAAGTGTGGAAAAGCAGGCATCGAGCGGCTATCTTCTACCAAAGCTGTGGCACCACCAATGAACTGGGAACAGGATTAATAGTGTCGGGCAAGATGCGACAACGTGTGATCGGGTAGCAGCCGATCAACGCAAGGAAGTGCATGTTGAGAGTTAAGGGCCGTTTCTTCAACTACAGCATCATCAACCTCCACTGCCCACACGAAGGGAGACCCGATGACGAGAAAGAAGCGTTCTACGCGCAGTTAGAGAAAACATACGATGGTTGCTCGCCGCGTGACGTGAAAATTGTTGTCGGCGACATGAAGGCACAGGTAGGAAGGGAGGAAATGTACAGACCGGTAATCGGGCGAAACAGCCTGCACGCCGTATCGAATGATAACGGCCAGCGATGCGTAAACTTTGCAGCCTCCCGTGGTATGGTAGTAGGAAGCACCTGCTTTTCCCGCAAAGATATCCACAAAGTCACCTGGAGATCACCCGACCATCAAACAGAAAACCAAATCGACCACGTTTTAATCGACGGTAAATTCTTCTCGGATATAATCAATGTCCGCACATACCGTAGTGCAAACTACCTAGTCGCTTTATGCATGCGCTCAAAACTTTCGACAGTTATCACCACGCGTCGAAGTCGAACGCCGCGGCTCAACATCGAGCAACTTCGTAACGTAGAAGTGGCTCAAGACTACGCGCAGCAGTTAGCAGTGGCCCTACCAACGGAAGAGCAGCTTGGCGCAGCTACACTTGAAGATGGCTGGAGGGACATCCAATCCGCCATAGGTAGTACCTCGGCTACAACACTAGGCTTCGCGACTCCGAATCACAAAAACGACACCGTACGAGAGCGAATAAGGCACGTTACAAACAGGCGCGGAACAGGCAGAACTCAGTCTTCAGGATGAAGAAGCGCCAGCAGGAAGAACGAGATCGCGAAGCGATGGAAGAGCTGTACCGCGCTAAGGACACACGAAAGTTCTACGAGAAGCTGAACCGCTCGCGCAGAGGCTGTGTGCCACAAGCCGACATGTGCCGAGATAATCACGGGAATATTCTCACGAGCGAGCGTGAGGTGGTCGACAGGTGGCGGCAGCATTACGATGAGCACCTCAATAGCGACGTTGCAAGTACCGAGGGTGGCGTGGTAGCAGATCTAGGAGTATGTGCACAGGACGAAAGACTTCCGGACCCTGACCTCCAAGATATTGAGGAGGAGGTTGGCCGGTTGAAAAACAACAAAGCCGCTGGGGCAGATCAACTACCAAGCGAGCTTCTACAATACGGTGGAGAAGCACTGGTGAGAGCACTACACTGGGTCATTACCAAGATTTGGGAGGAGGAAGTATTACCGGAGGAATGGATGGAAGGTATCGTGTGTCCCATTTACAAAAAGGGCGACAAGTTGGATTGCGGGAACTATGGCGCGATCACACCACTAAGCGCTGCCTACAAGGTACTCTCTCAAATTTTATGCCGCCGTCTATCACCGATTGCAAGAGAGTTCGTGGGGCAATATCAGGCTGGATTTATGGGTGAACGCGCTACAACGGACCAGATGTTCGCCATCCGCCAGGTGTTGCAGAAATGCCGCGAATACAACGTGCCCACACATCACTTGTTCATCGATTTCAAATCGGCGTATGATACAATCGATCGAGAACAGCTATGGCAGATTATGCACGAATACGGATTCCCGGATAAACTGATACGGTTGATCAAGGCGACGATGGATCGAGTGATGTGCGTAGTTCGAGTATCAGGGACACTCTCGAGTCCCTTCGAATCTCGCAGAGGGTTACGGCAAGGTGATGGTCTTTCGTGCTTGCTGTTCAACATTGCTTTGGAGGGTGTAATAAGAAGAGCGGGAATAAACACGAGTGGGACGATTTTCACGAAGTCCGTTCAGCTGCTTGGTTTCGCCGATGATATTGATATTATTGCTCGTAAATTTGAGACGATGGCGGAAACGTACATCCGACTAAAGAGTGATGCCAGGCGAATCGGATTAGTCATTAATGTATGGAAGACAAAGTATATGATGGCAAAGGGCTCCAGGGAGGAATCACCGCGCCCGCCACCCCGAATTTATATCGACGGTGATGAAATCGAGGCGGTTGAAGAATTCGTGTACTTGGGCTCACTGGTGACCGGTCGTCCTCTATGGGCACGAAACATGGACCCTACGTGCAGAGGACCAACGCGCCCTTGGAGTTTTCGAACGGAAGGTGTTGCGTACCATCTACGGCGGAGTGCAGATGGAAGACGGGACTTGGAGAAGGCGAATGAACCACGAGCTGCATCAGCTGCTGAGAAAACCAACCATCGTCCATACCGCGAAAATCAAGAGGCTACGGTGGGCGGGTCATCAGGATGCCGGATAGCAACCCGACTAAAATGGTTCTCGAGAGTCATCCGACCGGTACAAGAAGACGTGGAGCGCAGCGAGCTAGGTGGGTCGACCAAGTGGAGGACGATCTGCGGAGTGAGGAACTGGAGACAAATAGCCATGGATCGAGTGGAATGGAGGCGGCTACTATGTACAGCAGAGGCCACCCCGGCCTTAGCCTGACCGGTAAGGTAAGTAAGCAATGGCAGGCAAAGAAAGCTCTTCAATTAATAACTGTGGAAACGCTTAAAGAACACTTAGTTGAAGCGAGGCAGGCCAAGTCCCAGTGGGGACGTCGAGCCATAAAGAAAAAGAAGAAGATATCAGAAGGGACCGGTTAAGGCGAAACTGGAAGCATTTCCTCATTTTTTCAGTTTTTGATTTTTTTTAAAAATAACGAAGCAATATTTTCAAAAACGGTTTTCGTACACATGTAGAGTATGGATCAATGTATCTTCTGAATTTTTTTTGGTGTTGAAAAAGTTTTCCATTTTTTTGTGAAATTTTGTTCAAAAATGGTTTTTGCAAAAACGAAAAACATTTTCCACTACGAAAAAAAAATCAGAAGATACCTTGATCCATCCTCTACATGTGTACGAAAACCGATTTTGAAAATATTGCTTCGTTATTGAATAAAAAATGAAAAGCCAAAAAGTGAGGAAATGCTTCCAGTTCCGCCTTAAGATCAAAATCCTGGACGAAATCCCGGGAAAAATCCATGAATGAATATCAGAAGCAATCCCTTTGGGAGTAGCGGATGGAAACCCTAAAGAAATCTGGATAGGAATTCATGGAGGACACCATAGAGAATGGTGATTGGGGGATCGCTCATTCCTCATCGACCAGTGCACAAAGTGACATGGATTTCCCGTGATGGCATCACGGAAAATCAAATCGACCACATCTGCATCAACCGAAAATGGAGACGGAGCCTTCTTGGTGTGCGGAAAAAACGTAGCGCCGACATTGCGTCTGACCATCATCTCCTAATCGGCGAGATCCGACTGCGCATTGCTAGGATCCATCGACAGGAGAAGAAAATCGGGCGCCAGTTCAACACACGCCGACTGGAAGACGCTGCGGAGAAAAGGACCTTCGTCGAGGTGCTAGAGAACCGTGCTGTGGATATTCCAGAAGATGGAAGTCTAGAAAATCAATGGAAAGCTATCAAGACCGACTTCATCGCCACCAGCGAGAATAATTTGGGTGAGCTACGCACCCGAAGAAAACAGTGGATCACAGATGATACCTGGAGGAAGATAGAGGAGCGAAGGAATGCCAAAGCCGCGATAGAGTGAGCGAAAACACGAGGAACCAAAGCCGTAGCTCGTCAGTGCTATTCGGCTGTCAAGAAGGAAGTGAGACGCTAATGTATACGGGACAAAAGAGCGTGGACGAAGTGCCGACGAAGGCGAGAATGCCGCAAACACAAGCGACACACACTGGGGCAGAACGCTGTTATGGACAGACAAAACCTCTGGTGCTCTGGATATCCATTCTAGAGGTTTGGTGTCTTCAGAGAAGTGTCTTGTAAGAGTTTTTACTAAAATATGGTAACTCAATATTTGATCTAGATAAGTAGCAACTGATCTAGATCAGTTTTAGCTTTTCGTAGAAGCGTCCTAGAAGAAAACTTTCTTCTGCAAAGTTGTTCATTCTGCTATTTTTGACATTTCTTCCGAAGACACTTATACTCTATAATGTACACAAAAGGCACAGTGGGTCACTTTACTAAAAACAGTTGAAAAAATCGACTTTGATCAATATTTCCAAGTAAACAAAATTTAAAAAAAATGATGAACGTCAGATTAGCAAAAATCTATAAGAGAAAGACGATTCCATAACAAAAACCTACATAATCACGGATATTAGAGGTTTTTCTTATTAAAGTAATAAAAAAACGGTGATTTACAATTTATTTGATAACTCATGAAGCAGCAGGTGGCGGCTGCTAATCTTTTGACCAAAACATGTCAATACCACTAGCATCGACACTGTTAGGAAAGAAAAGTGGGGTAACTCGAAGTTTTTGCTATACACTAGTATGAAAAAATCACGCAAATAAGTGAAAATTGGCAATATAGATCAATATTTTCAACATCAATCATTATGTAAAACAATTTTCCGATTATTTTTAAATGTAACATGCCTGAATAATTACTGTGATGAAGCATATAAATAATAAAAAAAGTTTGTTGTTGCTTTGGCCAATATATTTCATGTGAATGTATATCCAGATTTGTTTGAACGCTGTTGTGGACAGACAACACCTTTAATGCTCTAGATATGCCTCCTTGAGGTATGGTGTCTTTAGAGAAGTGTCTTTTAGGAGTTTTTACTAAAATCTGGTTATGTAATATTAGATCTAGATAAGTTGAAACTGGTCTAGATCAGTTTAAGCTTTTCATAGAAGCGTTCTAGAAGAATACTTTCTTCTGCAAAGTTGTTCATTCTGCAATTTTTAACATTTCTTCCGAAGACACTTATACTCTATAATGTACGCAAAAGGCACAGCGGGCCACTTTATTAAAAAAGTTGAAAAAATCGACTTAGATCAATATTTCCTCGTAAACAAAATAGGATTAGCGAAAAATAAAAGAGAAAGATTATTTTACAGACATGTTACATTAGAAAATACTCGGAAAATTGTTTTACATAATGATTGGTGTTCAAAGTATTGATCTTAATTGCCAATTTTCACTTATTTTCGTGATTTTTTCATACTAGTGTTTAACAAAAACCACGAATTACCCCACTTTTCTTTCCTAACAGTGTCGATGCTAGTGGTATTGACATGTTTTGGTCAAAAAATTAGCAGCCGCCACCTGCTGCTTCATGAGTTATCAAATAAATTGTAAATCACTGTTTTTTTATTACTTTAATAAGAAAAACCTCTAATTTCCGTGATTATGTAGGTTTTTGTTATGGAATCGTCTTTCTCTTATAGATTTTTGCTAATCTGACGTTCATCATTTTTTTTAAATTTTGTTTACTTGGAAATATTGATCAAAGTCGATTTTTTCAACTGTTTTTAGTAAAGTGACCCACTGTGCCTTTTGTGTACATTATAGAGTATAAGTGTCTTCGGAAGAAATGTCAAAAATAGCAGAATGAACAACTTTGCAGAAGAAAGTTTTCTTCCAGGACGCTTCTACGAAAAGCTAAAACTGATCTAGATCAGTTGCTACTTATCTAGATCAAATATTGAGTTACCATATTTTAGTAAAAACTCTTACAAGACACTTCTCTGAAGACACCAAACCTCTAAAATGGATATCCAGAGCACCAGAGGTTTTGTCTGTCCATAACAGCGTTCTGCCCCAGTGTGCGACATCCGTCTCCTCTACTATACCTCAAGTCGCCTTAGTGGGACCAAGATGAATGCTACGATGCCCGTGAAAGACACGTCTGGACAGTTACTGACCGACCCGGCTGACCAGTTGAAACGCTGGTTCGAACACTTTGGAAACATCTTTCAGGTGTCAGTCACGCCATCAACAACACCTCAGCATGATCCGCTAAGAGTTCGACGTATAACCCGTGTTAATACCGAAGCTGCACTGATGGATATAGGAGATAGAAACAGCCATCCGTAGCATGAAATCGAACAGGGCCCCAGGGGTCGATCGTATATTAGCTGAGAAGCTTAAAGCTGACCCCGTTATATCCGCACAACTACTGCATCAATTATTGTGCAACATATGGGAAACCGCGACATTCCCGGCCGACTGGATGCAAGGCGCCTTAGTAAAGGTACCCACCCAAATTATGATAGAAATAAATCATTTTCCTTAAGACTTCGGCTTTCTTGCAACCTATTTCGCCATAGTCTACCAGTTATGGCTAATCCCATAAGGAATGCATGTAAATAGTGCGATATGGAATCGAAATCGTCGGTCTTCTTCTCATTTTTGTAGAAATAGTTTTCCGGTAACCAGTACACGCACCCTATATAAATCTTGGAGATTTTGCAAGCTTTTGTGGGACGAGGATAACATTTAGAGCAGTTGTTTTTTTAAATTATTGTTTCTAATTTTTCGCACTGCAGAAAGCACTGCTATAAATCACAATTTACAAGTCTTTTTGGTGCAAATCGACCACTTGACCGTCTCTTTCAGGCACTCAGATATGAATGATTGAATGCTTCGTTCGGTCACTGATAAAATATATTAGATGGTGCCTTCTTTACGTAGACATAATTCAAAAACATGTTTGAAGAAGATGCCGTAATAAACTCTCAATTGAAAATAAAAGCAACTGGGTGATTCCCAAACATACGCAAAACGACGCATGACCCGACCCCATCACAAATAGCAACCCACCAACCCACGGTAAGCCTACGATGCTGTCAGCACCTTAATTATAGCGGGTGGCACATGGTTTGCATTCTGAAAGGGATTAATGCCTCTGGGCTGTGACTGTGTCCAAGACGCGATATATTTTTTATTTGTATCGGCATGGGACAAGCTCCACTTTCTTATCGGTTGGTAGGTATCGAACGTTTGTTTGACTTTGGAGCGTAAAAGCGATGCCCATTTTGGCATTTCGTACCAAAACAGTTGTAATGCTAGTGGTAAAAAGGTTGTTTTCCGATTCCCATTTCGTCAGAAATCATGAGACTGGGACACGGTGATTACTGTAAACGATAAGGTGTGTCCAAAGTATCCAAACGAAAGGAAATTGTTATTTCGATAATTTTCATTCTAAACGTTATTATTGTATCTGTTTATTAAAGACATATTTTAGGTATAACGGTCTCACTAAATGATAAAATATACACCGTGTCCAATAAGTTCTCATACAAAATACAAATTTAGAATATTTCATTTTATTTCGCATATGTGATTCATATTTTCAAAGTGAATACATGTATTGAAAGGCCACATAATACTGATTAAATGAAGCATACGGTTTAGAATAACTTTATTTTCTATTTGTTTTTATAAGCCTAGCAGTACACCTTCGTTTTCTGAAATCCGTTTTCTCCGGCACGCATGAAAAATGTTCGAAAAGTTTTTCATTCTAGGGTAGCGATATAGAGTCCATATGGATAAATTTTGAGTTTGTATCTCAAGTTATGTACCAAATGGATATACTAAGGCTTAAACAATACAGTTTTAGTGATGATATGGTAAGAAATTTGCAAGTAAGCTCAACTTGGGCTGATTTTCATGAAAAGAACCGTTATGTCAAAGATAAACATCATAAAACCTATATTTTGGTCAAAATTTATCACAATAGGAATGTAAACTTGTTTTAGAAGTGAGCATTACGTGAATCAACCAGAGAAGATGCACGCATGCTTCTTTAACACAACAAATCTCATTAAAACAGGTAAATTGTCATTTTTGTTTAATTAACGATTTATTTTGTACAAAATAAAACGGCTTCGTACTTTACCAATACAGGATCTCATATTTTTTCTCTTCTGGTCATAGTTGCTACTAGCAATGGGGAGGACAGGAACCTAATTTGTTTCAACTTAAAATTATTACTCGTTAAAATACGACGAAATACCAATGAAATGACGTGCGTGCCAGCTGAAATGGACTTACGACACATAAGCGATCAGCAGAAAAGAATAAAGGACAGTTAGTTCCAAAACATATGCTGTATTTGATGTGTGTTAGTTGGCCTTTCTATAAATAAATTTACTTTGACAATCCTAATTACAGATTTGAAATAAATTGAATTTGATTTTGTATGAGAACTTATTGGACACGGTGTTTCCATAGTAAAGTTGTTGTAAAGGCGCTATGACTGCAGTTTTCTTTCGTGTTTTTTTTTTTTTACGTATGTGGCTATGAAAGTACCGCCATGTCATCAGTGATTCGCGAGGGATAACAGAATCATCCCGCGTGGCTTAACATTCATATTTTTGTGGGAGCTAAAGTGACGTGTGTTCAAATGATGACTGACTGCAAGCACAACGGTGGCGAGACGAGGAGGAAGCCTGACTGCACAACGAAGACGTTCCCATGGTGATGGCAGCGCTACCCTGGATTGGATGGATTCCGGTGAGAATGTTCTGATTACTTTTACTTTTCAAAATGAACTAAATACGCGCCAGTTTCAAAGATTTTCTTTGAATCAGGAAGTGTGTTTGCATTATCATTGTCCAAATGACAACGGTAATGTACACATGCGGGGCTTATTGTAAGTGAAAGTGACTTCTGAATGGACGTGTCTCTCCAGCCATTCTGAAATGGGTCTCTGAATCTGCAATAGAGCTATCACCTTCTAACTCCCGGACTAAAGCTTTTTGCAATAGTATCAAAATGATATTGCAGAAAACTTTCTTCCATAATACCACTGCCGGACAGTGGGGGTTAGTTGGATCACACACACACACACACACACACACACACACACAGAACTTATTGGACACGGTGTAAAGAAAGCTAAACCGTTTTAGAATTTTAATCGAGTTTTTTCCCAGTTGGGGTTTGTCCATAAACTACGTAGACTCTTAGAAGGTAGGGGGAGGGGTGCCTAGCCTAAGTCTACGGTCTATAAAAATTTCAACAATTTGGAATTGATAAAGGTCTACAAGGGGGGGGGGGAGTTGCTGAGATGGCCACAAATGGATCTCCGTAGTGACTGCGCCCAATGACAACGGTAGGACGTTCTATGTAGGGAAACAAAGCCCAAAGTGCCAAGATGGGGTAAAATGGCCCAACTCATATTTAAATTCATTCCTGAATGTGATTTGATCCTTACTATAGGTCCGCGGTCACCAATGTGCGGCCCGCGGGCCGCACCTGATGTCCAGTTCTCTATGTTACCATAGAATTCCTTGCAATATTTCTTATGGAAGCTGTTCTACTCCAGAAATAATGAAGAATAGCGCGCTGAATGTTTCACAAGTCGACCCAGGTGTTTCAATACGATCAGTTGAAAAAATGGGCCTGAGGATCACTGCTATAGGTGAATGGTTGTCATCAAACATTCTTCTAGAAGCTTGGCCGCCAAACCTACGGAAAATCTTTTGATTTCCCAATGAAAATTGGCGACTTCCGGTTTTTCGTGCTCAATTAAGGTTTTTTATTGATTTTATTACCTGCCATGTGTTTCCAAGAAGATTGAGACACAAATGGAGGCGCATGGTTGTTCACGTCTACGCTATCCATGTTAGGGGTCATTCAAATATGACGACCATTGTTCTTCGGGGAGAAGGTTTTCACTCCATGTATTGAGTTTACGATAAAAATGGATAGTGGGGGAAAAGGAGTCGGAAATGCAGGAAAAATGATGGACATAATTTATGAATGTTCTAATGAAATGGCATCTTACCCCATAGCAGACGGCCTTTTTGCACCACTTCCGTTTTACGAAATAGTTTTTGAAATCGCTAAAAATCGATTAAAATGCACTAGTTTAGTGAATATTTTTGCTGAAATATCAAGCAAATGTTGTCTAGTTACTGTTACCACTTTGAAAGTCTAAGAAATGAGGCTATTTGTCATTGAAAATGAAGAAAGCTTGAAAAATGGCATCTTACCCCACTTTCCCCTATGGCAGTTCGAGAGAATCATAATTGAAATGATCCTCGACTACACCACGAATGATCGTAGTCTGGTAATTCATCTACTTATTTTTCTGTTATCTTCTAAACCATCATCGAAGCATCAACCAAATGTATTCATGTAATATCAACAACTCATTCACTGAGTCAACTACTTCATACGTACACCCATTAGCTTATCCCAGCTTGAATCAAGCGGTAGACTGTACGGCGAAGCTTCTTATTTGCTCGCGTTTTTATCCATTTAAGCACTACCAAGAACGCCTATAACCGTCGGAAACTGCCGGCTGACAGAGTGCAGAGCAACTCGCTCCATACGCATCAGCTGGTTGTTGGTAATAAAATGAACAGATGATCGCCTCGGTTAACAGCTTGTTGCGCTATCTACAACGACGATCAAGTTGGGGAAGGTGTGACGTCAAAACTTGTGAGAGCGAGAGAGCCTTGAAACCTCTCTTTGAAAAGTAGCTTGCCCTAGTGCCCACCGGGTGCTCTGCAGTACGACGAAAGACACAAATCTACGTGCAAGGCATGTACGTTGATCGCACGATCACGCGCTCAAAAATTCAAACCTACTGTATTCTCGTTGCTATCCATTCCGTCGCCGGGTCCTTGGTAGCCCACCTCCGCTAGGAGCTGCTGCGTTATCGGGTTCAAGTTGCCACGTTTGCAGCTGCAATTCGCTGCAGATCGCGGCTGCCGTTCCACCTGGATGCGTCCCATGATTTTTTTATTTGATGATGAATTCGGAAGCTGCCTCTCACAATCCGAACCGAAAGGCCCCGTTCCGAATTTTCAATCGCTTTAGCGATTTCGAATCACATTGGTTCAAAGGAACCGACCCGCTGATGGAAGATACGCCGACGACGATGGTTTTACGATACCCAAAACACGCTCGATAAATTAGATTCGGAGCGCTCCCGGCACGAGCCCACCGATAACCGGACGATGACTGTGAGGGAGTTCCGAGCTGGTTGGCGATTTGAGACACCCGCAAAATCTTATCCGAAAATATAATAAATATCGCTTCGCAGAAATCGTTTCATGTCATATCAGTAGGAGTAAATCTTAAATGATATTGATGTTGATAAAATCGGAAAGATTGCTACCGAAAGAAGAGAATTGGACACATAGACAAAGGGACTTTTAAATGTACGATGTATGTAGATTCCGGTGGCGAAGGTGTGTGTCGACGGGCGGCTGGCGATAAGTCTGATGGCGTGTAACATTTTTGCCCGGATGCAGCTATTTTGTTTGTCGGGAGCATTTTTATTTTGTGTTCGAATACCAGAGTAACATTTGGCAATATGGTGTGGCGTATTTCTGCTGGTCAAACGTAGAGTGGACAAACGACAGCCTGTAAACGAACGATTTTCGAAGGGACACGAGGTTGATAAGTGGAACAACAATACGGGGTATCAAACGAAGACTTCAGCTTGTTTTAAAAAGTCATACACAAGTACTCAAGATCAAGATTACCCATCACATCTCTTATGTCTTCCTTTTCTGGTTTCTCTCGGACCCTGAGGGATACATATATAAATTGAATCTGGTAACACCACATTCGGGACATTACCACACAACATGGTTGATATCTTAAAAGTCTGCACCACAGCAACAACGGTTGCCATCTGTGACTCTGTGACTAGACTGTGAGCCCAATTCGATAGAAATGCGAGCCCAGAGAGTAGTGAATAGACATAAGTCGACGATCAAAAATGTCGCCTTCCATAGCACCCAGCTTGGCGAGCGAGTCCGCTTTCTCATTGCCACCAAGGTGATATTAGGGTTTAGGTGCTAGTAGTGGATCCCCTACGCCATCAAAATTTACTTCTGCAGCTTTTTAGCTATGTTACGTTGGTAGATTGTTCCAAAGTGTAATTTTATAACAAGTTTCATGTCCCCTCTTTATGTTAAGACCGTCAAACATACAACATTAATTAATTATGCCAGTGAAATACGCATTTGAAAATATGCATCGATGTTGCCTATAATGGACCCCACCGGGTCCACTATAGGATTATTTACAAATAACTCAGCGCCTATAGTGGACCCCCCCCCCCTTTGATTTCCATGTTATCTGTCACGCTGCCGACGGAGCCTATATTGGACCCTCCTGAATGTGCCTATAGTGGACCCTTTTGAGTGTTTACATTCATTAAATAGTTAAAATAACCGATTTTTGTGGCCACTGGGCAATTCGTTTGCCAGGAACTGCTGTATAGCAATGTAATCGATGTTCCCCCGGTGGAAGTTGCCTGGAAACAGTTGATTTGGGCATTTATATTCGACCCTATATATAAGCTTGATACAATAAAGCACTCAGAATTGATCGTATTTCGTTCAGGAAATACGGGAAGTGCTTCACCAGCCGCATTGAGCAAATAGCCTCAATTGAACAGAAACTATCCGTAAAAATGAAATATTAATCAAAGGGACAGGGATGGTAAATGATGAAGATTGCAGCTGAGCAGACACAAACCAAAACAAACATACTCGTGAACAACAGAGGCCCGAGAATACTCGCACTTCTTTATTCGTGAGTAGACGAAGCTGACAAGCACTCGCATGTGATTAGCGAAGCTTCGTGAGTTTTTTGCATTTTGACGAAAAACGCATTTTAACGACTGGCAGTGCTGCTTTTCAGGAACAATGAAGCATAAAGCATTACTTTATGTTGGATAATCACTGGATTTGCTATTATAACCGCAACAAAATGCACTTCCCGCACCTCCGCTAGTTCTTCACGAATAAAAACTCATGAGTGTTTCTGTTTTTGTTTTGCTTCTTACTCACGAAGCAGGCGAATAAATTCACACACTGTTTACTCTCGGAATCGTGAGTAAGCTTTGTGTTGGCTTTACACTCGCGAATTGCTTCATGAGCAGAGTAATTCCATCACTGCAGAGGGAAAAGAGGCGATTCGCTCTAATGCGTAGTTATAGCCGCCAATTCTGCGACATATACTAAGCAAGGACTTTGAAGTTTATGGCCAGCCCTAAAAAACTCATTCAATACACCAAATCCGGTGGATTTTTTTGTTTTTGACCTGTCAGTGATCAAATTAGTTTGCAATATTTTTTGGAATGTTCTCCGATTGGACCTGATCTTCGATTTCTCGGATTTCTGTGTTTTCGCGTCGGATTAAAAGCAAAAGCTACCATATTTGAAAACTGAGTGTAGAATTAGCATATGTTAAAATACACATAAATAAAAACAAAAACAAACAAAAATCGATAACCGACAGTATTGTTGTCCGATAAAGCTTTATCGGAGCTACCGGGTGGGTTCCCCACCATGTTCTGATTAGTGTACGCATGAAGTTGATTCGTTGATTATCGCTTCTGATACAGATAGTTTATGCGCTTTCCCTTGATGCTTTTAGAGTCGAACCAGACTCTAAGATACATATGTGAAAGACCTTGAGCGAGTTCCTTACACTAAAATTGAAGTTCTAGATCTGCTGGATCACGCTTCTTAGAAAAGACAACCAACTCAGTTTTATTCGAAGAGAATTTGATACCCGATATCTTAGACGTGAAAGTTGTAAAGAAGGGGGCTTAAGCATGAGCCCTGGGAGAAATTTATGTAACTAATTAGTGAAGTTGCAGAAGTTCCATGAGAGAAAAACATATGCTTCTCAGACAACAAATTGTACAAGTAGTTGTTTAGAAACGGAGAGAGCCCACACTCGAGAAGAATCATCCACTCTAGCAGCTTCCGTAAGCACGATAACATCGCAATAGGACGGTACAAGTTGTGATCGGATGCAGGCTCTCCGGGCTTTTGGATGACAATAACCCTCACTCGTCTCCAGTCCCTGTCATCCAGAACAGTGGTGATCTCCAAGAATAGATTGAAAAAAATCAACAAGCGCCTCTTCGCGACGTCTGGAAGTCTTTTGAGCAAGTTGAACTTTATTCTAGGGTATTGGTTCCCTTATTAAGCATGTGGCTCCCATTTTCATCCTACGAAAAACAAGGGATTGGAGCGCTGTTTGTTTTGCTTCTTATTTTTGTATTTTTTGTTAGAAGTGAGCACCCATGTAAACACAAAGAACGGAATCAATTGGTGCCGTAATCGCTTGTTTTCGAATAGGATGAATATGGGAGCGTGAGATTACTGATGGCACACATACCCTATAGATTCCTTACATGACAGAAGTGTAAGTGAGAATTCTAGCATCAAAAAGAGCGAGTCCATCTTATTCCGAATCCGGGCAGATTTTCTTTGCGAAGTCGAAAATCCATCGAGACGATCTTTCTCGATCCTCATACTGCGTTATGTTTTTTTCCTTCCTACCGTTCAGAGTGTCCGCATTGATGTCTCCCGCGATAAAAAGTTGACGAAATTCCTCCAAAACCACGTTTCTCACCTTAACGAGGTCCTTGAATATGTTGTCAAGAAAGGAATACCGCTCGTAGTCTCCCGTGTACCGCGCTTCTGATATGTTTATAGCTCGAAGGGGTTGTTAACCCTTCAGCGCGCGCGCTGTTGTAAAAAGTACAACACTATCAAAAAACCTCGCTTTTCGTATACAGCGCGAGCGCGGTGCAGTTTCGGTTGTTTGATGGCGCGCGCGCTGGAAGGTTAAGTACGTTGTTTCATATTTTTGTATTAGGGACTGCTAGTTGCAGATTTGTTGCAAAGTCGAATTGATTGCAGCGCCATTCTCAAGCAGATCAATCGTTACGTTCCACCACGGAACAACAAAACAGCTCAGAGTATCATTCCGCCAAACAGACTACAGCTCGTACGAGGGAATTGTAGAAATGTACACTGCACAGGTTATTAAATAAAGATAGTTTTTGTTCGACTATCATATTAACCGACAGACTTCATGCCGACACTTTTCGACTTTCTCTCCACAATGTAGGTAGAACCTATTTTTATAAGGTAGGTATTTACTAGTTGTCCCGGCAAACGTCGTACTGCCTGCCTACTGTGTTTTCTGTCATACAACTCCCTAGAGAAGTCTCCCGCAACTTCATCTGTATCCCCCTTTCCAAAGATCGGAGGCAAAGAATAAGAATATCAAGAATGCCCACTCCGTTGATGCTCAGGGGGATACTACCGCAGCGCTATCTGAGGATAAAAGTTCAACCATAATGCGGTAGTGTGCGTTACTGATTGTATTTGTATGCATATACCAAAACATACGCACACCACATTCTCCTATGACAAATCACGAACACTGTTACAGAGAGCTTCCACCTTGATACGTTTAGACAGAGAGCACCACTTGTCTTGTCGCTTGATGTTTACATAGAAAAAGGCAAGAGAGGGCATTCTTTCTATTTTTATTCTTTGTCGGAGGTGTCTCACAGTATGCTAAGAACCTTCTCCGGCCCCAAAGTATCCACATACAAAGTTTCACGCCGATCGGTTTAGTAGTTTCCGAATCCATAAGGGTCAGACAGACAGACAGACAGACAGACACACAAACAGACAGAAATTCATTTGTATGTATATAGATAGAAACTAGCTGTCCCGGAGCGATCACAATTAAGTGAGTAGCCTACAAAGCGCTGTGCTAGATTACCTTCTGTCGTCTTTCATCTCAAGAGCAAGGATGTTTTCACTCAGTTCAAAACTGGTAGCCACTCTTTCCCCACTCAAACTGTGATTAAATACTGAGTGATCTTGCACTGCTGTCATTTAAATGAGTGCTCATCATCGCATGTATTTGTTACGGACTGATGGAGTCGTGTATGCCAATCGATAATTCATTATCGTTTTCCGATCCAATTGCGTCCTTCATGTTATGTGTCTTGATCGAATCAATTTCTATCGTAGTCTGATAATTTTCGGAAGCACAATGCTCAGCCATTTATCGACCGATTTTCAAAATTATTCCATTAATCGACTCGAAATACACTCTGTAGCTTATAATTGATCATCAAAACGCTGATTTTTAAGCAATATAATCAAATTTGAGATATTGAGATATATTGTAACTATGTTAAAAACGGCTACGCAGTCTTGAAATTAGCACACGATGTTTATTACTTGCCCAACGTTTCGACACGGGGTTAGTGTCTTCTTCAGGGGGAAACTAATTTGGTCTAATTTGGTCTTGTGTTTCGTCTCATTGTAACTGTCCTGTCATTAATTTTTTGGTACATGACTTATTTTGCTTGTTATAACTTTCAACGGACATTTGGCAATGGCCATTGTTTCAAACAGAGAAAAAATATCAGGTTCTCTCATTGATTCTCTCGGAACCCAACAACACTGCTCAAGAGAATGAGTTTGTGAGAAGTTATCAATCCGGCTTCGTCGATGGCCGCTCGACAACGGACCAGGTCTTCACCATGCGGCAATCCTCCAAAAATACCGCGAATACCAGGTCCCAACGAAGAACGAACCACCTGCTCATCGATTTCAAGGCGGCGTACGACAGTATCGACCGCACAGAGCTGTTGTGAATCATGGACGATTATGGCTTCTCCGGCAAGCTGACTAGACTGATCAAAGTGACGATAGACGGTGAAAAAAAACTACTTGTTCGGTAAAAAAAAACTCCGGTTTTGGGAGATCTATCTAGTATGCAGTTGGGCACGAGTTGCACGACATCCGGCCATTTTGTCTATTTTGCGGATGACATGGTTATTATTGCTAGAGCATTTGGACGGTGGCAGAGCTGTACACCAGCGGGAAACATGAAGCAACAATGAATGGTGAACGCGTCAAATGCGAAGTAGGTATATACTGGCTGGAGGAACCGCAAACGACAGGGCAAGCCTAAACAGAAGTGTTTCGTAAGACGGGGACACTTTCGAGATGGTGGAGGACTTCGTGTACCTCGGTACCTTATTAATGGCAGACAACAACGTTAGCCGTGAAATACAAAGGTGTTGATGGGAAGTCGGGCCTATTACGGACTCCAGAAGAAACTGCGGTCAACAAAGATTCACCCCCGCACCAAATGCACCATGTACAAGACGCTTATAAGACCTGTAGTATCCTACGGATACGAGACATGGGCTATGCTCGAGGAGGACATGCAAGCACTCGAAGGGTTTGATTGTCAGGTGCTTAGGACCATCTTTGATGGTTTGCAGGAGAACGGTGCACAGTGTTTTATTTTACCGATTTCGTGCGCTTTTTTAATAACTTTTCAATTGTTGATTTTTGCGACATAATTTCTTCGGAGAAGTTTCTACATACATACATACATACTCCCCTGCAAAGGTTTAGGGTCACCTCCACAAAAACATAGAAATGTTCTTCGGTTATATCTGAGTCATCTTTCATTGAATCCACTCATTCTTAGACTCTATCGAAAGATTAAGAGTTAGATTTGATTCGTAGGTACTTTTCATAAATTGCATATGGTATTTTTAGAACAAAAAGTTTACCTAAACTTACATGTTTTTCCTAAATCTGTACGAAAAATTGTTTTCCGTGTAATTCAAAATTGGGTCGACCAAATTTTAAAATTAAAGTTGCATTAGAACCCTATTTCTATCCTCTTTGAGAGCCAATCATTAGATTTTAGCGGAAAAAATCATAACATAATTTAAATTATCGAATTAGGTTTACAAGTCATCATGCAAAAGTTTGGGGTCGCCCCATAGTATGTTACGTCGTGCAAAGGTTTGGGGTCACCTTTCAAATAAAGTCTGAGTCGGATTTTTATTCAAATCGTATTTTTTTTTTTTTTTTGCAACTCCAATTCATTCTGTGATAGTTGAATGGCAAGACACAGAAATGGTTATGAAATGTTTATAAATTAAGTTCTAGACTAAGTTAAGGTAGACAATGGTATATAAAATCTATACTAAATCAGCTAACTTCGTTATATAAAGTGCGAAAGAGGATAGAAGTGAGCTAAAAATGACTGATTCGTGAATTCTACCCTATATAACTGAGGTTGTTAAAACCACAAATACACCATTAGTATGGATTTTATATACCATTTTCTACCTTAACATAGTCTAGAACTTAATTTATGAACATTTCATAACCATTTATGTGTCTTGCATTCAACTATCAAATAATGTATTGAAGTTACACCACAAAAAAAAAATAACGATTTGAACAAAAATCCGACTCAGACTTCATTTGGAAGGTGACCCCAAACTTTTGCACGGTGACTTGTAAACATAATTCGATCATTTAAATTATGTTATGATTTTTTCCGCTAAAATCTAATGATTGGCTCTCAAAGAGGATAGAAATAGGATTCTAATGCAACTTTAATTTTAAAGTTTGGTCGACCCAATTTTGAATTACACTGAAAACATTTTTTTCAACAGATTTAGGAAAAACATGTAAGTTTTGGTAAACTTTTTGTACTAAAAACTTCATATAAAATTTGTGAAAAGTACCTACGAATCAAATCTAACTCTTTATCTTTTGATAGAGTCTGAGAACGAGTGGATTCAATGAAAGATGACTGAGATATGACCGAAGAACATTTCTATGTTTTTGTGGAGGTGACCCCAAACTTTTTCACGGGAGTGTAAGACAAAGCGCATATTTTGACATAAAGAGTTGGATGATCAATCCACCTACAGTATCGGACAATAAAAGTGCACCAAAGCCGTTTTCCCATACAAACTAGTCAACTTTGGATTGCCATATCTCAGTTATGTCTCAAATGATTGTTTCTATTTTTCTGTGACGAACTACAAAACATTTCAAGTTTCAAAAACTATTGAAAAAGTTCAGTGATAACTATTGATACAAAAGTTACAGATAGGTAGAATTTTGACAATAAAAATGCACCAAGACAAAAAATTATGTAGCTTGAAATGCTGAAGTCAGATAGCTATGGTGTCTTCAGCAAATTTATTGGTCATCACACAAGAAACATATTTGCTGAAGACATCATAGTGATTTGACTTCAGCATTTTTGGCTACATAATTTTTTGTCTTGGTGCATTTTTATTGTCAAAATTCTACCTATCTTTAACTTTTGTATCAATAGTTATCACTGAACTTTTTCAATAGTTTTTGAAAATTGAAATGTTTTGTAGTTCGTCACAGAAAAATAGAAACAATCGTTTGAGACATAACTGAGATATGGCAATCCAAAGTTGGCTAGTTTGTATGAGAAAACGGCTTTGGTGCATTTTTATTGTCCGATACTGTATAAGTTAGATGAAAAAAATATTTTTTTTAAATGCAGATAGACGTTTAATGTCTTCTACAAAGTTGTACAAAATGCAATTTTGAACAACTTTGTCGAAGGCGTCATAATGCCAAATCTCATACTTTACGAGATATATTGCGTTGTATGTCCACGACCCCTAAAAATCATGTATTTCATCATAACTATTTAACGGGATATTTTACATTTTTTGCGTCTTCTACAAAGTTGTTTGGAATGTAAAAATATATGTTTTTGCTGAACATCTAAAAACGCTAGCTTTCAAAATAACAAATTAGGGGGAAACTTTGACCCCGTCTAACTGCTTTCGGCGCAAAATGGCGTAGAGAACCGTTTCGAATAATGAAACAACTAAATATCTACTTTATGAAAATGGCCTGAAATTTGGTATGCAAGTGTATACTATATGTATTATGGTAAATGAACAAACAATTATCAAATATAGAAATTATGTAATAAATTCTTCATTTAACGAGATAGAATGTCACAATATTCTGCATAATTGTGTATTTTTATATGCTCAACAATTTTGCAGAACATGCAAGTATTGTAAAAAATCTGGATTGAAAGTTTTAATAAAGACAAGTTTCTAAGTGATTTTTTAAAATGTTCATTTTTTATATCTCGTTAAAATAAACATAGCTTTTTACCAAGATTTTCTATAATTTTTTCATGTTCTAGAAAATTGTTAAGTATACAAAAATACACTATTTTGCTGAACAGTGCGACATTCTATCTCGTTAAATTACATTACAGTGTGACCCATAAAAAATGCGAATGTTTTCAAAGTCATCGTTCCCCTACTTCGAACTGATTAACCTTGCATGCATCTATTGGATAGTATAGTAGAGCCACTAATCTGATAATGACAAAGGAATATAGACTGATTTCATGCACATACCTTTGGAAATATAACGTTGAACATATGGATGTCGAAATCGTCCACGCACTAGAGGCCGTTTTTTAAGGATATAATTTTCTTTCAAATGCTTCCAATCACATTCAATCAAATTTTATTTTCAAAATAGTACTTTTATGGCTGGATAAGGTCTTCAGAAGTTCGTTGGTTCGTCGAACAAGAACGAAAAAAATATTTACTTAGAGATATTTTCTGAAAATTGAATTATTTGACAAATGATAATTTTTAATAAATACTAGCTGTACCCGGCAAACTTTGTCTTGCCTACTGCGTTTTTTTAATGTTTCAAGTTTCTAGCCAAGCCCAAGTCCCCGGTGAAAAGGCTATAGAAAGGCGATTTTCAAAAACACTCAATTTGTCCATGTTTTAGGCCTCATAAACCTTCCTTGGGTGAAAACTAACAGAACAAATCTAAGACGACCGAAATCGGACCTTACGTTCGCAAGTTATGCGCGGTCCCACGTATGCCTCTGCATTTTTATATATATAGATTATGTTTTAAGCATGAAATTGTTTTTAAGTACTTAGTATTTGTACCTATCATAAAGGTAGGTTTATATGCCTTCATCGACAAAAAATTGTTTTGAAAAATGTTCAAACTGTGTTAAGTTTTTTAATAATTTATCTTAAATACGGTTTTTAATATGTAGCACCTTTTAAAGTTTTTGTTTCCTAAACATTTGAAATTATTTTTAAAATATTTTTCAAACATTGGCGTATTGAAGAGTACATATTTTTTCATGGTTTCCATGTGTTTATAAGTTTTTATCTTAGTTCATTTTGCTCTGAAAATTAGAGGAAAACTTGATTTTATTTAGAAATAGTTAACAATTATAAGGTATCCCATATACGTAACCAATTAATATTTTGACAAAAAATTTAGAGATCCTGTATGATAATGACTTCCTTATTGTATCCTAATCCAAAAAAGTTGAATACATTAGGATTATTTCATTAAAAATCATCAAATACCGCAAAAAATGGAATTTCGCATTTTTTTATAGGTCATACTGTACAATACATTACATTTTTTTTCATCTCACTTATAGGTGAATTGATCGTCCAACTATTTATGTCTAAAGATGCGCTTTGTCTTATGTAGAAACTTCTCCGAAGAAACTATATCGCAAAAATCAACGGTTAAAAAGTTGTTAAAAAAGCGCACGAAATCGGCAAAATAATACACTGTGCGGTGTGTGGCAGTTAAGAATGAACCACGAGCTCGCTACATTATACGACAAACCCGGCATCCAAAGAAGGCCAAAGTCGGATGAATACGGTAGGTAGAGCATATCGAAAGAATTGCGGACCATAACCCTGCAAAACTAGTGTTTGAAATACATCCGGACGGTACAAAAAGAACAGGAAGGTAGAGTGCAAGGTGGGTGCTTCATATTTTGGACTCGCTTTCGTGGAGTCGTAGAGCTCGAGAAAAGGAAGCAGTAACATTCGCCAGCTCAAAGCCATCAGAACAGATGATAAAGATGGAAAGCTATGGATATTTAGTATGCTCAGCCCATTTGATTACAAAGCCATTAAGCGAACAATGACGATGCGCAGAACCCTTCTTACTGGAAATACACCAGAATAAACACCGCGCCCTTTCCTCCCCTATCGTAATCAAACCGATCGATCGACACGTGGACCTTCGAACGCTTCTCGACCGCGCAGTGGCGGCGGACGTGCTCGCCAAAAACCCCATTGCCGAACATTTGCGCCACCGAATACCTTTGAGTACCGTGTCGTCGTCCATCGCATTCGCACAGCACCAGGTTAGAGCGCAAATTAAAGGTCTCACGGAAACGCGCCGCCATCCGCTGCGCTGCGTGTCTTGCATTTTACACGCGCCAACTAGGGGTCGATTGCGGTTCGATCGCTAGGTTAATTACTTTGTCGCGATCAAATATCGACCGGCCGCCTGCCTGGCAAGGTAAATTCCCAACTATCTAATCTCGATCGATCGGGTCGAGGTGGGGTAAATTTGTAACCGATTCTCGGTGGGTGTCGTTGTCGTCGTCGTCGTCGTTGATGGGGAATAGCATTGGGAGAGGAGACTGCATCGTGTTTCCCCTGACGACGACGACGACGACGACGTTTCGATACCACGAAATGATGAGCTCATCTTGTTTTAAAGCGTTCCAGTCACGGTTGCGCGACAGACCGGCGAAGTAAGACCGATCACGTGCATCCATTGCATTGCGTCACGCCAATTTCTTCACACTGGCTAATCGAAGACGGTGCATTGCATTGGTGGTGGAGGCGGTGGTGATGGAAATGAACTGCAACAGTTGCATGGGGAGGGTGGGACAAAATGAGCTTCAGTACCATCAAAAGTTACACGAGAGGATAGGAGAGTCCAACAGAGGGTGGAACAGAGTGAGAACAACCAAAGAGGAACCCAATGCAACAACAAACGGGAGCATCAAGAGAATTGCTAAAGCGCAGGGAAGCACGGACCGGCACAACATGCGGAGGTTTTAGCAACTGTCAATAGTGCGCGGCAAAAGACAAAACAAGGATGGAAAGTCAGGTGGAAGAGGTACTTCAAAGATTTGTTGTTACCATTAAAATATTAGAAAGAGCCTGTCCATGAACTACAGGGGATGGCCAAAATGTTTGGGATAGGCAACTTTTTTTCTCCCACAAAAAATTCAACATGCTGTAACTTTTCATAGAGTGCATCAAAAAATCTCAAATTTTGACTGTTTGTCAACCTATTATGTGTGCATCATTGGTACAATTTTGGGCTCGATTGATTAATATTTCGCTAAGTTAGAACCGTTCGCGTAAAACACAACTGTTTTTTGAACTGTCATATCTCGGAAACCAGTGAACCGAATTGAATGAATTTTTTAACGTTTATCAACAATATATTGATACTTGATACGACATTATAAAATGTAATATTTTCTCACGACGAATTAAGTTATATCGGGTTGAAATTTTTACCCATATAGAGGAAAATAAGTAAAATTTACAATACCACACAAAAATTATTAAATGTGCTCTCCCTTCAATCTAAATAGGCTCTAATATATCTGATTAGAGATAATTTGAGAACAGAAGCGGAAAATCTTTGGATATCAACACTAAAATTTATTGACATTGATGTAAAAAACTTATATTTTTTAGAGAAAAGTCCAAAAAGTGTCAATCTATGATAACTTTTTTCAACGTTTAAAAAGTATCTAGGGTAAGTGCTCCAATTATGGCTATAGTACCAATTATTCGCCATAGTTGATTTTCACCCTTTAACGATGTAAATCAACAAGAAAAAAAATATGGACAACAGATCACGTTCACAAAATATGGTTGCACTCATTTAAACTCCACATTTTGCTCAAATTATGGTAGGAATAAATCATTTTCCTTAAAATTTCGGCTTCCTTGCACCCTTTTTCGCCATAGTGTACCAGTTATGGCTAATCCCATAAGGAATGCATGCAAATAGTGCGAAAAGGAACCGAAGTTAACAAATGTAGCCATAACTGGTACAGGGTTCCTATCGTTGGCACACGCTGTAATAAATACTAAAAGTAGTTTTGGCTCCGTTTCTATATTTTTCCTATAAAGTATGCTAGCTCAGCTATCTTTTAACATATTGGTGACATTCGTTGGCCTTCTTGTTATTTGTATACCAATAGTTTTGCTTAGGTAGTGCCATAATTGGTACACTTACCCTATGTTTATATAGTTTGTGAAGATTTCCATACTGTTAGTGTTCGTTCAAAATTTCATTCAATTCGGTTTACTGGCTTCCGAGATATGACAGCTCAAAAATGCGTTGTCTGAAAAAGGTGTTTTACCCGAACGGTTCTAACTTGGCGAAATATTAATCAATCGAGCCCAAATTTGTACCAATGATGCACATATAATAGGTTGACAAACAGTCAAAATTTTAGATTTTTTGATGCGCTCTATGAAAAGTTATAGCATGTTGAACTTTTTTGTCAGAGAAACAAAAAGTTGCCTATCCCAAACATTTTGGCCACCCCCTGTACGTAGACCAGTGGCGTAGCTAGAAATTTGCTTTGGGAGGGGTTTTCGATGTTCAATAGTACCTTTTTTATTTGACACTCACATTTCGTAAATATATTCACTCAATTTGAACCGTAGGTTCAAAATAGCGGCGTAGCCGAAAAAAAAATTCATCGCAGTGCCTTTTATACTGGAAATTTGTTCCAGAAATTTTGGTTCCTGGGGGGGGGGGGGAGTTAACCCCAAAAGCCTCCCCGTGACTACGCCACTGACGTAGACTCTTAGGGGGGACAGGAGGGGGGTTCAGACCAAAGTCTACGCTCCATAGAAATTTCGAAAATTTCGAAAATTTAGTACCTATGGACAAAAGTGTACGAGGGGAGATGGGGGGAGGGCTGAGATGGCAAGAAAAGAGTCTACGTAGTTTATGAACAGTGCCAAATAACAATGAATCCTCAAATATGTTTCTTAGCAGTAACCAAACATTGAGGTAGGTCGTTTCATCACGAAGGCTCAGTTTATGTCAACGTCCCCTATCAATGTTTGTTCTCAACTTAATGGGATTTTCTCCTGAAACCGGTGCTACCCGGCTACAGACAACTGCAAATTTATTAATGAAGGTAAAGCTGTCCAGAAATCCCGGTTCAGTCGGGTAAACAAGGTTAACGTCGGTTCTATCCGGTAAAGCACTGGTTTCAGAAACCTTGTTTTTGCCAAAGTTTATGACGTGTTCCGGTCTCGTGAAATGTGCAATTAAGGTTAAATACCATGGATTCATTGCGACGCGATTCATCCTCACGTGACTGCAATTGACAGTTATGTTTTTCCTGACATTGCGTTTCAACTTGTAAAAAGCAACTCCGATTCTTGTTATATGAAAATGAAAGTCATTCAACCCATTGCGAAGTAATGATCTTCACTGGACTTTGAGCATGCCTTCCTTATTATTCTGATTGTGGAGGCAGTTGTAGAAGGGTATAAATGCGCCCAAATTTAGGCAACATGCCACAACAGTAAACAAAAGCCATTCATAGAGATAAGAATGATAAGCAGTTATGACTTCACAAGTGTGTCGGTCGGTACGCAATGATAGTACCCACGTCATTACTCTATGGCAGTGGTTACCAATTTGTAGGTTGAATGTGGCCTCCACAATGGATTTGTAAGACTATAGTTATTATTTGATGATGGAAAATTGAAAAAATAATGTTTGTGAGTGGAATATTTCACTTGTCGGTGACATTAGTTCATATGAATAAAACTGAGTAAATACTCAGATCTCTGTGAAGATTTCCAGAGAGTTGCTCCAAGGCTTCACATAGATTTAGTAAAGAGTATTTACTCAACTTTATTCATATGGCCTATTAACATGAGTTCTTAGATCAAGGGGTTCAACATTACTTTTTCCAGTTTTGCGTTGAGATTTCAAACAAAAAAAAACGGAAGAGAAATAATCCTAGGCCATCCCAAGTAACAATGACAGCTGAATAACAGCTTAATCAGCCAATATTTCCAAAATTTAGCTTGAGAGCGGCTTATCCATCTATTGTACAACAATAATGTTTGTTGGGATGCTTCTACCACAAATAATTCAAACCGCCAAAATGATGCGCACAGCTGCCTATGCAATAAGAACCTCCACTGTACGGCAATCCACCAGTGTGAATGATAATACGTTGGAAATCGATTTAACTTGGACTCTTATCTTTGTTTTACCGTATCCGTGTAAAGATTACTTTGTCGCGAAGCGTATTGTTGTGATTGAAAGAAGCAATGTTCGAATTGCGGCTACTCTAAATTGAGGTGAAGATTAAAAAACGCTGTGTTCTCTGCAGTGAAAGAAATAAAACGATAATGAAACACACACTCATTAATTATATGGTAATATTTGAAAAAGTATAGTACCGTAAACCGGGGTCCAATTGATCAGCGGGGTGAAATTGATCATTTGGGTACTAACTACATTGTAATTCCATACTAGGAACACAGACAAACAAACGTAACACTTCAAAACGACTTGGCTCATGCATTTAACGATCAATTCAAATTTCATTTGATTTGCGCGATCCTTCCACCAGAGGCGCTAGTGTTCGATCGCTTTGACGTTTGCCAGTGTACACGTTGCTGAATGATGCGAACAAAATTACAGACGCTTTGTGTAGTAGTGTGCGTGTTAGATAAACATCAAATCAAAATCCATCATGGCCGACAGTGTCGCGCGCGGTTCTACCAACAGGTGGCAGTGCGCTCATGAAAAGACATCGGGCCAGGGCAGCAATTTTTAGACAGGCTTTTATGATAGCGATACTTTGCTTTTTTTCATTTTCTCCGTTTTGGTTTTCCTGTCATTGTTGTTTTCCGATCAGCAAAACGGGAGTGAAATGAAATAGGTACTCACACTCGCACGCAGCGTGCTGAAAGCGAGAGCTGACAGGGCTAAATTTCCATTCAATTTTCTGTAGTTGAGTGTTTTCACCCGTGGTAGCATATAGGGCACTCACTCTCACAAGCCACCGCTTGAAACGAATGGCCTGTCAGAATGAGTAGTGTGTGGATGATTGCGGATTGACCTTGTTGGGTCGCTCACGAATGGAGCTCTCGGACTCTGTCAGTTCTCGCATCGAGGAATTGAAAACGACCGCCGCCGTCATTCATTTTCGGCTGAATAACAGGCACTGAGACTGATATTTAGCAGGCCTGCATCGGGCAAAAGTTTTTGAGGAATTTCCTTTAAGAGTTGCGTCTGTTTGTCTGTGCTAGCTACTACTAAGCGTCGCAATGATCTCAAACTTCTTATTTCATCTAGTTCATAGATATCTAGAAAAGAGTGTAGACTTTTATTTTTTTAAGAAAAAGTTACTTTTGTCTAGACTTTTGTCTTATTTTTTTTTAAGAATTGGCGATAGGGGTACTTAGGGGCCGTCCATATACCACGTGGACAGCTTGGAGGGGGGAGGGGGTCAGCGAAAAGTCCATGCTTGTCCACGGAGAGGGGGGTGGGGGTTCGTCAAATGTCCACGTGGACAACATTGACATATAAATTAGAAAACAAGAATCTACAAACGAAACAAACTATGTCCCAAACTATTGACGAGATTCTCTTCAACAGTTCTTTCATACATTTTATTTTATTATACATTGTCTTTTAGCTGTAAGTTACTTCTTCAAGGGAAAAAAATCATGGTATTGATTCACAGACTAATTTGTATTAAATTTATCAGAATTTCTAATTACTTAGTTTGGTTTGTGAATGTTGGTGTTTCAGTCAGAAAATTTTCATTGAAGTTCTGTATGGAATTTTCGAAGTATCCTATCAAATTTTAAAACTACTTCAAAGTTTCAAAATATATGTAGGGATTGGCAGGCTTATCTCAGAAACTGTTTTATGTAGGTTCCTTTAAAATTTAAGATATTTCTAATGGATATTTAAGTCTAAACCTTAGCAAAACAATTGAGTTGCTTATTTTCCTTATTTCTTTTCACTTCATCTACCTTTTGGCTTAATGAAGGTGGTGGGGAAAAGCCCTGTATAGTTGAACAACAACATTGAATTTCAGTCTCCAGAAGGCGTAAAAACCCCGCATCTTTTCGAACACAACTGTTACAAATTCTAACAAAACTAACATCAGGACTTACAAATTACAGGTTAAATACATTTTAAACATAGTCACTATTTTAAAACACATCAAACTGATGCAAATTTTGTTTTTTGTAAGAACCTAAGAAATATAATCTTATCTCAACAAAATCTAAGATTTAAAATTAGCTTTTCAGACAATCATAGATTGAACACACATTCTTCATTCAACGCCGTCTTCAACCAGAGGCTGTACAGACTAAACATTGAACAATCACTAACATTAGGCGATGGACATTACACGAAAAACACCCAATGAAGAATTTTCCGTTTGTCGAAAATTGTTCACCAACTGGAGCAATAATGGAACCCACACTCTCGCAAACATTAAGCTGAATTAAGAACAATGCTGAAAACTTGTAGGTACATATTTTGTGCTATTTGTTTGTGTTCTATGTAACGCTATAGAATATTTGTATTTTTAATATTTGTAATTTAAGTATTTAAGAATATTTGTAATTTAAGACAATGCTTACGAAAAAAAAATGCTAGGAGGCGAACCAGCTCTCAAGCTGAAAACCTCTTAAATAAAGATAAAAAAAAAATATGCAATATTAAAAAAAAAACTTTTCAAAATCAATTTTTCCATTTATTTTAGGAATATGAAAAAAAAATCTTTTTTTCTGCTGTCCACGTGGACAATGGGGGAGGGGGTAGGGGTCAATGAAAAGTCCACGCTTGTCCACGGGGAGAGGGGAGGGGGTCAAAAACCATGAATTATCTGTCCACGTGGTATATGGACGGCTCCTTACTAAACAGATTAAATTGCTGCGTAAGCCATGATTTTATGCTTATTTGAAATGTTTCAAAGATTCGATTGCCTTGGTGATCGCGACGTTTAATCAGTTTAATCAGTTTACGCTGTTAAGCCAGCTGTTAAGACCAAGCCCACTCGTGGGCTTCATACTACACACGCGACAGCACGTCGTTAACGATTTTTAATTTCGTTATCCACCCATTTTCGCACCGGTCGTTCGTTTCCATGTGAGTAAAATAATGATCGGTCGCCTTTGCGCACCGGTGGTCTCTATTCTATCCGTACCATCGGTGTTTTGCACTTCTGTAAATCATCGCAATTTTTTGTGTATTTCTATGGTGTTATTGCAAATCTTATTCAGTATAATAATCTGTGCTCATATTTTGAAAGAAGGGGTTTTGGATAAGACTGATTAGTAAAAATTGAACTCAAATAAATAATTCCCTTGGAGATTTGTACCAGTTTTGGTGCGTTTAGAGATATCATTTTCTCAATAATGAATTTTGTATTTAATCCCGGAATTCAAGCAATCCTTTTTTTAAATTATGTTTGTTGCTTACTGTATGACTTGTAGGTTGAATTTACATCTAAAATAATATCCATCTCTTCGATACCCATGTTGCCTTTCTCGCAAGAAATTTATCTGAATTTGAGATTTTGAGCATATTTTTTAATAATTAGGTTTATTGAGTAATTACGTCCCTTGCATTTCCAACACATTTATAACGTAGTTGTCTCCTTTACAACTTCGCGTAGGTCAAGGTTCTTGAATCCTGGTCATAGTAGAAGCTGTCTTCTAACGGTGCATTTTAACATCAGCTAATTCTTTACTCAGTCACAACCTTTTAGTTACAAAGCATCAATCGGAAATATTAATATATATTGCGATCTTTTATATGCTGGTATATGAATATTTTGTTGAAAGCAGATTCTATGCGCTTGAAGTAGACTGTGTATTTGTCAAAGTACATAATGAGCCCACTCTCCTTTTTGGCACTTCATACAACAATTGTTGTATTTTAACATCCAACACCTTGCTTTTTCTATAACGAGGAACCTACAATATGGCAGTCCTACACACCACCTATTTTAATTGATGAAACTTGGCAGCTCGACTACATTTTTTTAGATTTTTATCGGTATGATTAAAGCTTGTTTTTACAAAAAAAAAATAACTGTAGTGTTTTTATGATATCTGAATTGAGTTAGGTACAGTCAAAGCATCTTTGAAAAATCGTAACTACTCTTATCTAATCTTATAGGGGCTGTCCATAAACCACGTGGTCATTTTTTTGGGACTTTTCAAACCCCCCCCCCCCCCCCCCCGCGTGGTCATTTATCCATACAAATTTTTTTATTTGTCCATACAAAATGGTCATTGGCCGAACCCCCCCCCCCCCCCCCCCCCTCATGACCACGTGGTTTATGGACAGCCCCATACATACGCAGCCAGTACGGAATCACCCTGGAATCACCTTGGAAAGCAATCGTGTTACTTTTCTTGTCAATATTGATGCTTGCAGCATATCAGAGATATGCCACATGCATCAAAGTGGCCACGTCTACTGCGTTGTATTTACGCGCAAAGATGATTTTTCGAAATACTTGGAGTACAGAATATTTTCTTTCGGCAAGGTACTTCTTGAATTTACAGGGAGGAAGGATGCGTGGACATATTGTACCAAACAATCCATATTACATGTTGATGAATATGTTTTAAATATATGAAAATGTTGATAATAGAGCTATGAGTAAATGTGTAATATTGGAAAGATCTCCCCAATTGTTGGGTTGTTTTTATAGATCTAATGTCGAACCTCCTATTCTGCATGATCGGTGTTATTCACATGGGGTCTTCGCAGATTTTTTTCTGCTTTGCCCTATTGTATCTACAAGGGTGAAGTTACCCACTTCGCACACTTTCTTCCTAATGTCTCGACCACCATTTTCAAAAACAGCAATCAAACCGAAACTCCTTTGCCTTTTTCTAAATATACACGATAAAACGAAAGGCGAGGCACAACTCTTTCAAAGCGGGGGATCTCAGCCCGGAAAGTGAAGAAAGAAAACCTTCACAGTAAAACCGCTCAGCACTAAAATGTGTAAGCTCTACTCATAAGTGCATAATTTCCAGACCACACAAAAATGTGTTACAGTTACACATTCTCAAAAAAAGCTCATACACTCGTCTAGCTGCGAATTGTCGAATTTTTTTTTTTTTGTTTTCCATGGTCACTAGTAAACCTAGCTAGATTGCTGTACAAATTTTTTTGCGAATTTAACGATTTTGCGGACACAGGAGCTGATTTTGTGAATGTGCAAGGGTTACACATTTTTGGTGTAGTCTGGAAATTATGCACTTTTGTGCTGAGCGGCGTTAGCGTGTTGTGGTCACTTATTACCGTCAAATGGGATCTTTTCGGGTTAGAAAATACGCACATCTTCTCACCGGAATCTGCGACGGATGACGATAATTTTGGAACTTGTCGGAACGAACTTCGCGAGTTATTTATTTGGACATTTTTCTAAATGTGTGAAACCAAACTTTACTTGCTGCGTAGAAACCCCGGCTCAAACATGTACGTGTTAAAATAGCAAAACTCACTGAATCACTATACATTTCTTCAAATATTAGTTTCGAAACGATCGGCCAAATCAAAAACTAAAGGTGCGATTATGAACAATCGTAACTATTTTTAAGAGAAAATGAATACATTTTCGTTATGCATGATCCTAAATTGGCGAAGAAGGGAAAACTTTATTCATAACATACTTAAGCAAAGCTTGGCAATTTAAACCTATTATTTTTCTGCGTTTGTATTGTCACTCTATCACAATTGTATGTCAGACAATTTGTTGTGTTATTCGTGTAACGATCTATGATATTATTTGGTTGAAAATTTCAAAGTAAGTAAAAATAAAAATTTTAAATATTTGATGCAAACTAAAATAAATTCCTGCCTATACAAAACAAGAAAATCATTCTCTAGTAACTATATATCTGGCAACAAATCCATACTCATGTTCTTTCGTCTCCTCTTTACGCTACCCAGAGAGCTAAACGCGAGAGAGCGCACGAGCCTACGGATAGAGACCGTACTTTGCGTGTCTCTATATTCTAAGCCCTGCTACGAACCGTACGTAAACTTTTCGCTTTCGAGCCCTACTTAGCAGCGACCGGTGCGGTTCGCTTCTTTGTTCGGGGCTCTACTTCACGTTAAAACGCTTGATGGAGCCCATGAGTGCGCTTGGTCTAAGTGAATCCCCCTAATGTATTTCTCACTTAGCTGAAATCATTGCTTCTAAACAATCGATTTCCACTAGGACTTCCCGTAAATTTTTCTGTTTTAACATTTTTTGGAGCCTTGGTTGTAAAGTTATGTAGCTATTCTTAATATAAATAAGTTGATAAAAGTTCTTTTTTGATGAAAAAGTCTTTTATTGTAACAGAAATCACTTATTTCAAAGGAAATTACCTATCTTTAGGCGTTTGGGGGGAAATTTCAACATTTAATTTTGCATTTTAATTGCCATATTCACTAGTTGTAAAAGTTATTCGTGTTTAGAAGAGCCAAATTAAGCGGATAAGGAAAACTTTCTTTCTAACCGATACTCAATTGTATGCTGATGATCAATTTCGCCCCAAAGTGGCATTTTCAATTTTTTGATTTTCGGAACTAAAAGTTTAAATTTGTTGATTTGTTGAACAAAATTCTGTCACATGTTTTCATGGAGACCCACTAGGTACTGATTTTCTTGAAATTCTTTTGGCAATATTTAAATGGCCATCAATGTTATCTGCCGGGGCCCGTGGCGTAGTGGCTACACGTTTGCTTCATAAGCAGATGGTCATGGGTTCGATCCCAGCCCCGGCACTTTCGTCAGTTGCTCTTTCCCCCTGAGAGCAGCTGACACTGACCCTCTTCTGAGCCCATGGTTCAAATGAACCCGGATACTTGGACATCGGCGAACGGCAACCCATAATGGACCCCCAATCGGACTGAAAACAGGAACAACCAACAGCCACACATCAACATCCTTGAGCTCATTATTCTACCATGATAGGGTAGAAAGTGAAAGCAGCGCAACGGCCACTAGTTCGATGTAGTACAATTGCAAATAGAATACATTTAGGCGCTGTACAAAGTGTATGTACAGCATCCAATTGGAATCGCTCACGCAGTGCCCTAGTGGACAACAGAGCTGTAAATTAGGTTGTGATTGAAGAATAAAAAAAAATCAATGTTATCCGAAAAAGTTGTTTTATAGTTATCAATTTGACCCCGGATTACGGTATTAGTAGTATTTGATAGTAGATAGTGATAATGATAGTGTTAGTGATAGTAGATAGTGATCACTGGTCCACCTATGACGCTTCCGTCATGTTTGCTACAATTGACTTCAGGGGGTTTCCGAATGCATTTCAGGGTGTTGCGAAGAATTTTCAGCGGGCTTCGGAAGCGATACATGGGCTTTTTTGGGGTTTTGGAGAAACGGGTACATTTCAAGGGGTTCGAGGGGGTTTCAGGGGGATTTGGAGGCCTTTCCTCAACATTTAGAGAATTATCAGCGAGTTTCAGAGGCGTTACAGGTGTGTTTGCTGGGGTTCCGGTGGGTCTCAGGTGCATTATGTAGGGCCCGAAGCGGTTTCAGGAGGTTTACGGAGGCATTTTAGGAAGTTTCACAAGATTTTTAGTGAGATTTGTCGTTATAAGGGGCCTTGGGGCCGTTCATAAACCACGTAGACTTTGTGGGGAGGGGGTGGGAATGGGGGGGGGGGTGTAGGGGTTCTGGCCCAAGTCTACGCTCCATACACATTTCAAAAGTATGGACAAAAGTCTACGAGAGGGGAGGGGGGTCTGAGATGAACAAATTTTGGTCTACGTCATGGTTTCCCAAACTGTGGATCGCGACCTCCTAGGGGGGGGGGCGCCAGCCTTGATCCGGGGGGTCGCGAGGGACAGTCGAATATTTTACTGTAACA
Organism: Aedes albopictus; assembly: GCF_035046485.1. Taxonomy (NCBI): domain Eukaryota; kingdom Metazoa; phylum Arthropoda; class Insecta; order Diptera; family Culicidae; genus Aedes; species Aedes albopictus. Next base: position 292,261,705 of record NC_085136.1, on the reverse strand, counting down.
GACAACGAATGAGGGAATTTATATGGTGGGTCGCGAAAAGAACGTCTGCTGGTAAAAGGGGGTCACTCACCTGAAAGCCCCTTTCGGAATTTCTGGGGTTTCAAAGGGACTCAGGTGCGTTACAGGAGGTCAGAGGTTGTTTCAGGGGGTTTCAGGGGGTTTTCGGAGGCATTTGAGGAAGATTTAGAGGGATTTCAAAGGGCTTCGGAGGTATTTGGAGGACCTCAGGTGCGGTACAGGGAGTGCGGAGGGCTTTCAGGGGGTTTTCAGAACCATTTCAGCAAAACTTAGAAGATTTGCAGTGGCTTTCGGAGACGTTACAGGGGCGATGTTGGTGGTTTCGGAGGATCTCAGGAGCGTAACTGGGAGTTTTACTATTTTTGACAATACAGTTTGGATCACTGTTTTCAGCTTCAGAGAGATTTCAAAGGCGTTTAAGCATTTCATAAGACTTTCAAGCGGTATCAGAAGCGATTCACGACGTTCCAGATTGAGAACGCTTGCAGATCCAATGTCCTATACGCAAATTACGTAACGCTCTAGGGGAGGCGGTTTTTAGTGTAGAATCATGTCCTTCAACTTTGAAAACGTGATGGACAAAATTACAGTAGAGCGAAAACAAAAATTGTCTTTCCATATAAGGCTGACGATTTGAAATTTCAGATGTTCGAAACATATTATCACAGACAAACAGACGTAACACTCTGATGATTCCCATCGTACATCAATTTAACGATCTATTTAAAAATTTGATAGTTGGCCAACTGGCCATCCGTGGCGCTCGCATCGTTTTTGCTCGAGTTTGACGTTTGCCCACTACCCCCATCTAGTTGATGGTCGGCCAAACTCAGACCTTTTAGCATTGGGCGAACATGTTGCCGTGACTATGATGCGAATAGAAAAATGTTTGAAGTGTTACGTCTGTTTGTCTGTGATATTATATTCAGTTTTTCATTTATACAAAAATATTCAAAATTGATTGACTGCAACGCAAGATATTAAAATTTTAGTAAAGTCCATATTTTTCAAAACAGCGGTGCTCGATTTTCAGGAAAAAGTCAAAAACTGTTTTACTTTAATATTTTTTTAAGCACGGTCTCGAAATCAACACATCATAATTCATCAACAATGTTGGGTCTTCCAGTAGCGGACCATGCATTTGAACACACGAATTGACTATTACATCTTCATATGAATGAATTGAATAACATTCAAATGTTTGAGTTGGCATGAGTTTCCTCTTATTTTTTCTCTTTTTCACTACGATGAGTCATTGTTGTATTCACACTCATAGGATATTCTACACAACCTAATTGAATTCAGGAATCAAGGAATAACCGTTGTTTTTTTCTTGATGGCCTACAAAGACTAAGTCTTCATACCATGATGAACTGAACACTTTTTGACTGGATCGGTTGAAAATTTCCACATCCACTCTTCAGTGTCGTAATCTGGTGCCAAATTGATCACTTTAAAACAACTTTTTTTAAATAACATTTATAGCAATTCAAATACTGAGAAAACAATTTCTTCAGAACCAGTACCGAGTTGATCTCTATGAAACTACGTGACAGAATCTTTTTTCAACAAATTTAGACTTAAAGTTAGATAACTTCTAAAATCTAGAAACTGAGAATGCCACTTTGGGTGAAATTGACCAGCATACAATTGAACATCAGTTAGAATAGAAAATTGCCTTCTCCACTAAATATAGATATTCTGAAAACGAAGAAAGCATCAAAACTCTAATAACTAATGATTTCGGCTGTTAAATGGCAAATTGATTTTTTTTAAATTGACCATTAAACGCCTGAAGGTATGAAATTTCCTTTGAAATAAACTACTTCAACTACATTGAATCATTTTTTTTTTCAATTAAAACTGAAAGTACACCACATCACAATCAAGCTTCCACAAAAATGTGAACACAGAAAGTTTACTGGTACCCATAGGGGTAATCGGTTGTTCAGTACCAACGGTTTCGGTTATGATGATGATGATGATGATTGTGTACCCACCATCAGCGCAAGGATTACCTATGGCTGCAGAGTCATACCGGAACGGAATGATCTACCTGATGGTTTGTTGTAGCAGGGTAAGCTAAATTCACTGGAGACCTTCGGAAAACAACATGATAATTGTTATCTCTGTTATATCCAACGGTTTCGGTTATGTTGAAAAACTCTTGATAAGTAATATAAGATTAACTTTTTTTAACTGAAAAGTCCACACTTATATCTAAGTTCCTACTAATCTTTACTGTAGATTTTATTCGAGTTTACCGAGACGAGATTGAAAACATTATTTTAAACGAGGTTCAAATCCCATTTTCTTCAAGAAGTGCTGTATTGTGCATTCCAGCTTAATCACTCAGATGCCGATGATCTTAACCAGCCGTCGTTTATCGCGAAAAGATTACGCCCCGTTTGATTTGTACACGGCGGTTGATTATCCATGACAGCTCCTACCCGGCGGTTGCAAAAACAGTTTTAGCCGTGTACAAATCATATACGGGCGTGATCTGGCGCGATCTGATGCTGCGCGTTTCGAACGCAGCTTGTTGAGAATCCAAGATAAGCGCGACAATAACACTCTCCACTAAATCTTTTGCTAGGTCAAAAATTCATAAAACTTGAAAAAAGTAATAAGTTTAAACAAATATTTTGTTACACAAAATTAGCACCCTTCTGCAGTTTTCTATGAAGTTTGATGCTTCATTTCGAATAAATTTAGATAATGTAGTCAAGTAGCGAATGATTCACTGCTTCAAATGAATCCAATAAAACTTCGATCTTCATTGCGTTTTCAATGGTCAAACTGGGATCTTTAAGGCAAAAGTATTGAAGTGCAAGAGATACTTGTAGAGATTTTCCAAAAATCTATGATTTTCATTACAAATCTAGGTTACTTTCTTTTTAAATGATTATTTTTATCCTGCGGCCGGCGACTCAGACGCACAATGTCAATTTGGCCCGCAGTATACTAAGACTAGCACAATAAACCGAAAAAAAAACGATTTAATCCACCTATGGTGAACCGAACCCTTCTAACGCTTATCAAGAGCCATTCTCATTATTGAATAAAGCTCATGTGTGGAAACAAACTAATATACATAGTTATAATTAAAAAAGGATTTATGGACAGATAATACAGTAGTGGTACAAATTCGTTTGAACGCACACGCTTCTCAAAAGTTCTCTTTATGTTGCTGCATATTAAAATTTATGATAAGGGGCTGTCCATTTATTACGTAAGGGAGTTTTAACGATTTTTGGACACCCCCTCCCCCGCTTGTAAGATTTTTTGCATGAGGACCCAAATATTTTTGTAAAATGCGTAAGATTTCTCAAACCCCCCCTCCCCCCATAAACTTTTACGTAATTAATGGACGGCCCCTAATAACGCTCTAAGTATCACTAGTAATAAACTAGTATATGTGCGCTTTAGATTTATTGCTAGCAAGCGGGAGCTACCAGAATGCAATCTGACTTTACACCGTGACGATACTGGACGAGTGACGACGACGCGGGTGGCTGGGATTCACCATGCCTACTAGGATCACTTGATGTGCCGTGCGTCGTTGTCCTCTGTTCAATATGTTGACATAAATCTACTGTCACACAGTATAAATGCACATGGATATAAAAAAAATGTGAAATAATTTGCCAATAACAATTACGGAAACAACGAGAAAAGCGCATTTAAACGAATTTTCCTCCAAAACTTAGATAGCTATTCCCTTTTTCGTGCCCATCGTTTCCGCGGATTCAGAAGTGATTCGGCTTTCGCTACGCCACCCGGATTACGGCATTTGTATGGAAAACTTTGAAAAGGAAGGTCTGGAAGTTTTACATAACGTTTCAGTGTGCAGTCAGTGCGTCAGTCTTCCCACTTAGCAGCCGAGGGGCTACAGCCTTCAGTGGTTTGCGAGTGATTCAAAAAATTAATCGTGTTGCCTCTTTTCGATTCTATCCGCGTTGAGAAATGGAAATTCGATGATAGCGCTATGCCATCCGACAAGTGACAAGTAAAAAAAAGTGACTGAATAAATAATATGGTGAAAAAATTGGTCGCGAATTTTGATTTGCTCGTCAATTTTTGGATCTCATTTTGCATGTTTCTGCCGTGTGTTTGAACGTGTGCCCTTTTGTGAATAATAGTTCTAAACATATTGCCTGTTTCAGTTTGGGTGAGATCTTTTTCGTGATTCTGCTAGTGAAACGTCCGACGGTACTTTGTCAACCGGGTAATAACTCCGCGCCGTGAAGAGATTCTCTAGTGCCAATTTACAAAAAAACTAGGATGCCTTCCGGCACACATCTGAGCTGTGGTCTAGCGATAACCAATTGTTCCAGCGAGAGGAGTAAAACGTGTCGAAAATCGAAATCACTGGTGGTGTTGTCTTGTGAGAACGTTTCCTTAGCAAAGGCAAACCATTCCAGATGGCTTTGATAAGATTGTTCTGATTATTATTATGTATTATACATTCAACTATTCGCAATTTCCATAAGCAACAAGAATGGGAGTTTTAAAGTTTTGACATGATAATTTTCAGTGTGCAATCTGCGAATTACTCCGTTAGCACGCCTCGCAAAATAACGCAATTCAGGGAGGAGATCATTATACTTTTTTATCGTTTCAGAGAGCGAGTAATGGCGCTTAAGCCTACGCTTTGAAGCCAGGATACATGGAGAAATGCCTGTGCCCCATCCCAGGAGAAGAAACGCCATCTAGATCGGAGTGTGCAAAAACCATCTTAGCAGCACCACTCCCAACGATTGTCCAAACACCATTCCCCTAAACGAAACGGTTGGTACGGTTGTCCCCGTTTCTTCCTTCATTCAATTCAAAAAGGTTTGTCAATCATGTTATTTAAAAGTGGATAACCTGATTGCCTTAAATTTTTGAATTATCTTTCAACCCGTTAGTCTGCACAGTGGGCCTGGCCATTTTAACATTTGTGTCACGTCTTTGACATGCTGCAAATATTATGCTGACAAGAAAATATCGAAAGAAATTTTGATATTTCCAGGATGCTTTTCAATACTGGCTGTGCAAGCACTAGAATAGAATAGAATAGAATAGAAAAACTTAGATAGTTATTCCCTGATAAAAATAAAACGAATTGAGAAGAATTCTTCATTACTCGTGTAGATACCCAAGTAACCAGTAAGCATTTAAAATAGCATTCCTTCAGCATTATAGTAGCCTTTACGACAAGGCGTTAGCCGTATATGCGCCTATAGTGCTACCTCACAGCAGGTTTTGGCAAAATAACGGGCTGTCTTAGTGCTATCCCTTCAGGAACGTCGTGACGAAATGTCAAAGAAGCGTAACGCCTCGTCGAGCAAAAAAAAAAACAAAAATAGATTGACGTCTGCTTCTCGTTCTCTCAGCCTGCTTCCCCGCTTCATCGTCCTTCCATATTCCAGCCGGTGTTAGGTGGTACTTTTTTTGCTGATTTTTGTAGTGATGTAGGTTTGAACTTACGATCCGGAGATTGCATAATCATATCTGCTTCTGAATCTGTTGCTCCTGATCCACGATGCTGAAGCTGTTCCGGTGGCGTGCGTTGATTTAATCGCCAATATAAAGAATGATTCGATAACAGCTTCAGATTCAACATCCAAAACTTGTTTTCATTGAGATATTTCATTGTGGTAGAGCATTACGATCCCTTCTTTTAAATATCTGTGGAATATGATTCTTTCTTCCCTCTTTCAAACCATCCTATGATCCACCAAAGCATCCACCTATTCGGCACATATTTTCCGACGAAATGATAAATAATTGGTGATTTTTTGATGGACAAGTTCCCAATCCAATCCAGCTGCAGCAATGTTTTCTTTGGTGGTTTTGGATGAGTAGGGGGAAATGAAGAAACAAATAAGATGCACAAATTTGTAAACAGAAGCATAGGCTCTGTAAGAGAGAGACAATATGTGTTGGCAAATGCGTAACATATCTCCCAACCTTTTTGCTCCTAGCATTTAAAGAGCAGTTGAAAAGCATTCTGTATGCTCCAAAGTGAAACCGCTTCAAGCAGTTGAAATGCTAATTAACAGCCAAAAGCTTTCGAGCAGCACAGCTTATGCTAACTCAAGGCAGCTATGCATTCGAACTGCTTATGTAGGGCAGCAAGCAGTTTAAATGCGTAATACGGACTGATACACGGCTTATTCAAATGCTTAGTGGTTACCTGGGTAGTATATTGCGTGAGTGTCTATCAAATCATATACCGATAAAACACAGATTTGAAGGTCATCTGGTAAAGTTTACCGTTCAAAAATCAAATGTGTTTAAACGAATTTGTACCACTGTATGCACTACCGTCGTTGGGGGTGAGAATGGGTCAAAAATGCATGCTTCCATATTCATTGTTCAATAACTACTTTTGCTTCTTTGCTTGAAAAGGTCCTTTGATCACTGGAATGTGATCTTTGGTAATGGAAGCACAAATGATGAAAAAATATTTGGAGTTTGTCAATTTTCCTTGAAATTACAAGTGTATGAAAATTGACCCATTCTCACCCTGTCGAGGGGGTGAGAATGGATCAAGGGAACCGAATTTGTTCCGCATTGACAACAAAGCAAGTGTAAGATATCTCGATTACGAAAAGTCCAATCGAAACAGAAATCAATAGCGTTTTACTAGGATGTTGTAGTTTTCATTTGGAGCTGAAAGAACTCAAATCTGTTGACAGATGGCTGAGAAATTGATTAAGACACACTTTGTCAAAAATCTCTAAAATAAATAAATTATATGGGTCCCAGGTACTCATTGTAAGATATCTCAGTGACGAAAGATCGAATCAAAATAAAATTCAAAAGCATTCTACTAATATGTTGTAGCTTTCATTTCAAATAGTTTAATTTAAGGGCCCCAAGAACTGTTTTAGGATATCTCAATAACGAAACGTCATATCCAAATAAAACTAAAAAAGCGTTCTACTACGATGTTGTAGCTTTCATTTGGAGCTAAGAGAACACAAATCGGTTCATAAATGGCTGAGAAACTAATTATGATACTCTTTGTCAAAAATCTCTCAACAACTAAAATTGTAAACAAAAAAAAAACATATGTGCATCTCTTTCTTATACGTTACGCCTGAGTTTTATGATAAATATAAAACGAGGCTATTCTTTGGTCCTGAAAACGTGAAAAAACAATATATTCAAATAATATTTTCCCAGATAAAAATATCAAAACAGTGTAGGGGAGACTGGGGAGACTTGATCCCTTTTTCTTAATTTATCTGAAACTTTAAGAAAAAACACAAAACTAGATCCGATTTCCGTTCAAAATGGCAGGTAAACATCTATTGCAAGTTAATACACAACAGAAGGCCTTTAAGTTATTGTAACAAGTTTTCAAAACTGAGTTTTTATGGAGGCATGTCTTATGATGTATTTTTCAAAAATGGGTGACACTTGATCCCCCTTTGAGCACATGATTTATTTAAAGGGAAAATAATTCCAGAGCCTTTCTTTTCATTTTCTTTTCGAGTTTTCTTGTATTTTCGATGAACATGGAGTGTTTGAAATTGTAAGAATTCCTTAAATTTTTAAGGATTTGCCGTATTTTCAAAATGGGGAGACTTGATCCCCCTTTTCTTGGTTTGTACTAAAGTTAAAATTATCTGACACATTTCATCGTTGAATAGACTAGAATTCCAAGTAAATAGAGGCTTCCGAATAGAATTTTATTTTTCACATGTATAATTTGTGTGTAATCCTCGAGGGATCAAGTCTCTCCATGTCACTGTTGTGTATACAAAGCCGAAATAATTAAAATATGTTAACAACAGCCTTATTTGGATAAATAAGTTTGAAAACATTTTATTTAAACTATGTGCTGAGGAATTTTGACACGATTTGGTTCAATTTTCACAAAGTTATTGAGATTTTTCGGAATCGCCTAAAAGATTTCTGAAGGACTGAAAACAAACCATCAGCCGTTAAAAAATAATGCAATGTACAATCGAAATCACTTGTATCCAAAACATAGTCGTTTGTCCAGGTGTCACTGGCGTAGCCACGGGGGGGGGGGGTTTAGGGTTAACACCCCCCCCCCCTCAGAGCCAAAATTTGTGGAACAAATTTTCAGTATAAAGCGCTTTGCGACGAAAAAATTTTCGGCTGCGCCGCTAAAACCTCGAATACAATTGCTCATTACATTTTACAAAATGTAAATGTCTAATCAAAAAAGGTATCATTGACCGTTGAAAACCCCTCCCAGAGACAATTTCTGGCTACGCCACTGCCAGGAGTAGTTTTGGAAAAATTATGCTAGAAGAAAAATGTTTTTGATTCCGAGAAAATATGGGGGGAACATGTCTCCCCAGGGATCAAGTCTCCTCAGTCTCCCCTACTCAAAATGTTCGAGTAAAGTAAAGTGACCAGACGTCCCGGATTGTGCGGGACAGTCCCTGATTTAAGCTTGTCGTCCCGCATTGTAAAGTGTCCCGGAAATGTCCCGGATTTCAAGAATCAGTGATTTTTTTCTTCTTGGCAGATATATAAATAATTAGAATGCTGTCTAGCATTCGATAAAAAAATAATTTTATTCAATTAAACACTAAGTTACAACTCACGATTAAGACTAACTTATTCTAGACACTGAAAGTGGCTTTTATAAACTCATTATGTCAACTCAGCAAACCTATCCGCCTGGTGACTGTTCCTATGTGGGTCCGTCGTCGATCGGATGATCGGTCGAATCGATTAATGCGTGTCATCAGTTTATGCGTTTGCCAAAGTGCAATTCCTCATAGCGCCTGCTCGTTCGTCCAATGTGGCATGGCGCCTTACTTTGTTGTTGCTATGTCGATGTTGCCACCCTGGTGTTTCTATCTGTGTTGGTGTTGGGGTTCTGGGGCCGGCTTCCTCCTAACGTCTCCCCCCTTAAGTGTCGGGCGTCCTCGTTCGACTTCTCCTGGACTTCTAACCTCGTAAGCCTTGGAAGAGGGATGAACTTCGAAGGTGTTGGCTTTCCCTCTGATGATATCGTTTCCAGACTGGTTACCTTGTCCTCAATGATATCTGCCTTGGTGTTTGTTGGTTTACCAAAGCACTGCTTCCTGAATCTGTGAAGATAGACTATGATCAAAAGAAAAATGGTTATGGAGGCAATAGTGGCTCCTCCGATCATTTGTGAATTGGACAGCTGCAATCGGATCCTTGCGATCTCCTCCAAGTTCTCCAAGTGTGCCTGATGGACTTCTTCTACATCGGCGATCTGCTTGTTTGCTTCAATACGTTTCCCAAAAATTGGTGTGGAAAACTCGGCATTCGATAAGGTTTGGAAGTTTTGCAAGAACGTTTGATTGTGTATTTTTACTGTGCAATTTTCCGTTTCAATTATTGTGGTAGCCGCTATAATACGGTCATCTCCACAAGAGTCGTAAACGTGTACCCTAACTCGGGTATCAAGAAGGATGGTACCTGGGATGATCTCTTTTAGAATGAATTGGTTTGTATCCTTGGACATGTTGCACTTTGCCGCCTGGTTGGTTAATATGTTGTAGACACACTCATCGGCTAATTTGTGAGTGTTGTCGCATAACACGCATCTCTCGCTCTGCTTGTACATGGACTTTCTGAATTTGGCCACATACTGGGTCTCCAAATTGATTCTGCTCCCGTTGATGTTTGTTGCCTCTAGCTGAATGAGCTGATATGCCTGACTTTCTACAACTGGTAGTTTTATTATAAAAACAATATGCTCGTCTTTCAGTGTTGTAATACATTTAACAGATTCCAAGATTTCGTCATCAAAATAAAGTTTGATCCCTTGCTTTTTGTAAAATCCAATGATATAATCTTTGTCTAAGCGGGATAGAATGTTTTTGTTAAGGATGTTTGATTTTGAAAAAATAATTTGTTCTTCTATGTCTTCAAGAATTTTAATAATTATATCCAAATTTAGAATCAAGTTAATTTCTTCTACATCTTTCCTGAACGTTTCCCTGTCCGTACTCATTCGTTTGGCAATCTTGGCTATTGTAATTGATACTTTATTAACCGTTTTTTGTAAAGAGTTATTGATTTTAATCTGTCTATCCTGGTTGCTTATAATGCGGTTCTCGGTTGATTCGATTTTTTCCAAATTATGTTGTACAAGTTCAAGGTCTTCGTTATCTGGATTTCCTGCTACAAACTTTATTACGGTTCCTAGCGCGTTTACTAATCCTCTCTTATGACGTTTTGGATATAGGCTGTTCAGCTTGTTTTTTGCAATATTAAGTTTATATAGAAATGTATCTGCTAGGTGGTCTGTAAGATTTAATAGATTACTGACATTTTCAATATATAACAAGTTTGATTGTACATCATTGAGATCTACTTTATGAATGATTCTATGGTATCCTGTTCTGATTCTCACTTTATGTAGGTTGATGGTTATTAATCCATTATGGTTGCTAATGTCTTGGTAAACTGTTGCAGTGACGATTGATATAAATCTGAAATTAAAGATTTATCGATTTGATTATTTTATTACTTTTTTATTCGGTTTTTATGGATTTTAATATCGTTTGTATCGCGAAATGTTAAATCGTTATCATTTTGGATTGTTATGAGTTTGAATGGGTCTTTATCTTTGGTTAACCTTTGGGATATTTTAACGTATTTCTTTTCTCCGGCTTCAAGTGGTTTAGGTTTTTCTTTATTTTCGTGCTTTCCTTCATATTTAGTTTTCCTTTTAAGAAGTTCTACTTTTACCGCCGAATGCAGATTTTTGAATTTTTCCGTAATTTCTTCCATATTTATGACTTTTGATTCGTTAAAAATTAAACTACGAGGTTGTCGTTTCGTCGATTGATGAAATGTATTGTTATAAATGTCAACCGCGATGTTGATCATTTCTGTTGTATTCAAATTTTCGAACTTCGCTTTGTTCGTTCTGTAAATTTCGATAAGTGTAGAGTGGAAACGCTCTACTATTCCGTTGGAGTTAGAATTACTAGCGAAATGCATTTCGATGCCTAAGTCGTTCAAAAACCCGATAAAATCAATTGACCTGAAAGATGGCTCTTGGTCACCTACTATAGTTTTTGGTCTGCCAAAATGTCGTATGTGCTCTGTAATAGCGTTTTTTATGTCGACTATTGTTCTGGATGGTAATGGGATCGCGTTTGCAAATTTTGAGAAAGAATCTACTATAGTAAGCCACGTTTGCCCTTTGAGAAAAAATATGTCAATGTGTACTCGATCGAAAGGGTTATCTCCAAATACGCTTTTATGAATTAATTTTGGTGGCCTTCTGTCATATTTGGCTCTTTTACAGATATCGCAAGATTCATAGAAAATTTTAAGCTTTCGGTCGAGCTGTGGGAAGAAATATTGTTGTAAGATTTGTATTCGGTTCTCTTTGGGTCCTCTGTGCCCATAGTTGTGTGTATCTCTCACGAGCTCGTCCTGCTCGTTGTCCATTCTCACGTCCTGTAGTAAAGTTTCTGAAATAAATACTTTATAGATTTTGTTAGATGAGAAATGTTTTTTAAATGTTTCTTGGAGTAATTGAGCTAGAGATATAGGAATTTTAATGCAGCTTATTCCTCTAGGGTTAAGTTTTTGCTTAAGGGTTTCGACTATATCCTCTTCTGTAAATTCGCTCTTGGCGATTATGTGTCTATGATATCTGGGGAAGATTTGTTCGTACGTGTTGATATCGTTACCACTTATTCTGAAAATCACTTGGGTTCTGAAAAAGTTTATGGGTCTCTCAGTGTAACGTATGTAATAATCGTCACTAGAGTCCGCGGAGTGCACCGTCATTCCATCGCTTTCTTGATCGGTGTCTTTTTCATGTTCCGAAGGTTCGACGTCCATCGATGCTTGCGAATTCGCATTCAATTCATCGACTTTAATTCGAGACAAACCATCAGCTACCGAATTTAGTTTTCCCTGTTTATATATTAGCTCGTAGTCGAATTCTTCTAACGCGAGTTTACCTCTTATGATTCTATGGTTTGCGTTAGTCATGGAAAATGTCAAAGGCTGGTGATCTGTGAACAATTTGAATTTTCGTCCGTACAGATACGGTCTGAAATGTTTAACTGCCCATACAATAGCGAGAAATTCTTTTTCAGTTGTAGAATATCTTTCTTCTGTTTGGGTTAAAGTTCTTGATGCGTAAGCTATAGGTCTATCTTTACCTACTGACCCTTGCGAAAGTACAGCGCCTATTGCAAAGTCGCTTGCATCTGTTGTTAGTGTAAACTCTTTGTTAAAATCTGGGTATGTTAACACAGGGTCTAAAGTCAAAATTTGTTTGCATTTTTCAAAGCTTTCTTTGATTTCCTCTGTAATTATGAATTCAGCATCTTTTCTGAGTAGTGCTGTAAGTGGTTTTACTAATTTAGCGAAATCCTTTATAAATCGCCTATAATAACCCAATGTTCCTAGAAATTGTCTAACTTCTTTTTCTGTTCTAGGTATTGGCCATTTTCTAATGACTTCTATTTTGTCACTGTTTGGCTTCACACCTTCTTCAGAAACAGTGTGCCCTAGGAATTGAGTTTCTTTTCTGAAGAACTCACATTTATCAAGTTGAATTTTTAATTGAGCCTCTCTCAATTTTTGTAAAACTTGGGCGATGTGTTTCTTGTGTTCTTGGAGAGAGCTGGAAAATATGATTATGTCGTCCATGTAAACGAAACAACATATTCCTATTAGTTCTCTTAATACACAGTCCATAACTCTCTGGAAGGTTGCCGGGGCGTTTTTCAACCCAAATGGCATACGAGTGAACTCATATTTCCCTCCGTTTACCGAGAATGCTGTTTTTTCTGTGTCTTCTTCCGCCATTTGAATTTGGTGGAAACCGGACACTAAGTCAATGGTAGTAAAATAGGTAGCTCTACCCAGTTTATCTAAAATATCTGTAATCTCCGGTATTGGATACTTGTCGTTTATTGTTTTTTCATTAAGTTTCCTGTAGTCTATGACTAGACGAAACTTTTTTCGACCGGTTGCATCGGTTTTTTTCGGGACTACCCATACAGGTGACGTGTATGGTGAGATTGATTCTTTAATTATCCCGTCATTTAACATTTTTCTTACTTGTTCCTGAACTTCGTTTTCGAACGCGTACGGATACTTGTAAGATTTCGTGTGCACTGGAATGCAATCTGTAGTGCGAATTTTATGCTTAATTTTGTGTGTAAATGAAAGTTTATCAGACTCCGTGTAAAGAACTTTTTTGTTTTGCTTAATAACCTCTTGTAGTGCTTCTTTTTCTTCATTATTCATGTGGTCATCGCGAAAATTATAGTTAGTCGGGTCAATTTGTGTTGGCAATTCCATCAAATCGAATGGATCGTTATCTAATTTGACTTGATTTAAATTGATCTCTTGAGTACATTTTGAAATATTTTGGATTGCCACAATTGCTTTGCTATTGGTGCTTCTGTATAGGCCGGGTAAAATTTTAAATGAGCTATAATTTATTTCATCTGTTATCAAAAAATCACCGTCTTTTTTTGTTTGAAGCGAAATGTACTGGAATTCTTGCTCGTTTATATTGATATTTTGATGATTATCTGGGAAACGTTTGAGCATCTGGAAGGTTTTTCTACCAATTTTCAAAGTGTTTTTTCTTATGTCGATCTGAGCATTGAGGTCTCTGAGCGACTCGTAGCCGATCAACCCGTCAAAATATTTATGGAATTTAAAAACAAAAAATTTTTGCTTTTTGTTAATTTGGAAAGGGTCAAATGAAACAGATTTATTAATAGTTATGGTTCCATTTATGTTCGTTACTCGGATTCCAGTTTCATTTTTACAGTTATCGATATTCACGTGTTCGGGAGAAATGTAATTTTTGTTCGCACCAGTGTCGACCAAGAATTTCATTTCTCCTTTGGATGTTTTTATTGAAATATAAGGTATAAAATTGTTACATTTCACGTTTTTCCCTTTAGCGTCTCTTCCTCGAGAAAATTTAGCTCGTCATCAACTAAATATTCATCATCGTCTGACTCGAGCACTGAGTCGTCCGGCTGATGTGGGGTGTCATATTCTTTCTCCCTCGAATTACCGCATTCGTTTTGCGTTGCACAGCTGTTGTGGTTATTCACCTCAATTTTTGACTTGGCCGTTCTCATCGAAACGTCGTCATCTAAATTATTTTTCTGGTTTCTAAATCTTCCTGATCCATTAAACTTATTATTTAGATTTTGAGATGGCTGGGTGTTAAACTTTGCTTGCGGGTTCTGAAGACTTGATGGTACTTGACCTTGTGGCTGAGACTGTGTTCTTTTATCCGCGTGCCACTGGCGGTCTTGTGTGGGTTTTTTGTTTAATTTTTGCCTATAAGCGGCGTTTGAATATTGAACTGTGATTTCGTACGCTTCTTCCAGTGATTCTGGTCTATAACTTCTCACGTGGAAAGATAGTTCATCCGATAAGCCGTCTATAAATCTGGTGAGTGTCTTAAGACTCACAAGACTATTTATTGCTTTCGTTGAGCTTTTATAGTCATCAATCGTTGCTGCCGTTGATTTAATGGCTGTATCGATTGTTTTAATTTTGTTATAATATTCTTGTAGGGTTTTCTTTCCCTGATTCGTGTAAAATAAGGATTGTATATGCGTTGTAAGGTCACGTCTATCCCCGTATGAATTAATTAAAACGGATTTAATTTCATCCCAACTGTTGGGGTTACCGGCGGCTATCAGGATTCCTTTAGCCTCGCCAATAATCTTGTTTTTTATCGCTCTGACTATTTGTGAATACATCGGTTTTCCTCTGTATTCCTTAAATAAGTCAAGGGTATTCTCTGCATCTTCTAGCCATGCGCTAGTTTCTTTTTTATTGCCACCAAATGTGGGCAGATTTTTGACGGGATCCGGTGTTCTAAAAGCTAGGAACGGATCGTCGTTTTTTGCCTTCAGTTCGGCAATCGTTTGCATCAGCATGTTTTGATTGTTTGTGAGCTGGGTAATTTGATCAATTAGCTGCTCTTCAAGTGTTGGCGATGGAACGTCTGGCAGTCTTGTTGAACTTGGTAATCATTATTCATGCTTGTAGTTTTTTTTTTCTTTGTTTTGTCACTAGACACTATGTTTCCCGTTTCACTTGGGTTTATTGTGCGACTGATCGCGTATGAAAATAATTAAATGCCGTGGATGGAAATGAAAGATATGCCCTCTTCACTCGTATCACTAGCACTGGTTATTTCAATGTGGTTCTTTTCGATCACTTTATGATTTAAAAAGGAAGGTTTTACTTACAGGAGAATAATTTTCATCCCGGAGTCGTCTCGTGGTTGTCCCGTGGGTTGTAGGTTGTTGCGTGTGGGTCCTTCTGTCGCTTCCGAATCACTCAAACAGAATGATATTCCCTCAACTGTGGCTGTTGCCGATGATCCGGTTCTTCACACTGAAGTTTGCTAAAGTTGGAAATTTCGTAATGTCTTTGGTTTCACTATTTTCACTCAAAGTCCTTCACTACTTCCACACACTTTTCCAAAGACTGCGCCAATAATTAGAATGCTGTCTAGCATTCGATAAAAAAATAATTTTATTCAATTAAACACTAAGTTACAACTCACGATTAAGACTAACTTATTCTAGACACTGAAAGTGGCTTTTATAAACTCATTATGTCAACTCAGCAAACCTATCCGCCTGGTGACTGTTCCTATGTGGGTCCGTCGTCGATCGGATGATCGGTCGAATCGATTAATGCGTGTCATCAGTTTATGCGTTTGCCAAAGTGCAATTCCTCATAGCGCCTGCTCGTTCGTCCAATGTGGCATGGCGCCTTACTTTGTTGTTGCTATGTCGATGTTGCCACCCTGGTGTTTCTATCTGTGTTGGTGTTGGGGTTCTGGGGCCGGCTTCCTCCTAACGTATATGTTGAACTGCTTCTGTTTTTCTTAAAAGCAAAGTTTAGATAAATCAATATATAATAAATGAACTATTGTTGCAAGTGGAGTTGAAGTCGTTTCGTCAGAACTTTCGTCCAAGTTTTTTTTTTTAAACCATTCCATCGGTCTTGGAGTAATATCTGTGAGAACCCGTCAGATAAAATCTCAAGAGAATCATGCCAAAGGCGAGTGAATTGTAGTAGAACTTTTAAAGTACTGGGAAGTACCTAAGTACCCTCTTAGTCTCTTCATGAATTTCTTCAGAAAGTTAGTTTGGACTTCCCACAGTATTTTCCTGGGATTTTACAGGATTCCTCCGAGAATTTGTCCAGTTATTCATCTAGGAATAGAAGAAAGGAATCCCCAGCATTTTTCTCCAATGTTTCAACAGATAATTTTCTTTAAAACATCAGACAATTGCAAAGTAATCTCTTATAAATTTTGGAGATGAATTCCAGGAAAATTCAAACACGATAATATCAGTAGAGAATTGATTTTAGCCTTATTGTATACTTTCTTACTAACATTTCAAAACATCCTTATAAATAATGCAGGGGCATCATTTTTTTAAATCCTTATGTTCATTTTTTGAAAACTTTGAGTCTGGAACTTATAGCTTCAGATGTCTATTTTTTCTCTTGTATTATTGTTATTTTTTTTTAATTTAGGGCTTTTTTGCATTATCTATGTTTAACAAATACGACAAATATTTACGTCAAGAGAGTTAATAAAAATCAGTATTTTTCTTTATCTTTTTGCTATGTTTACGGTTTCCAACCTCTATTTAAATATATATAAATCGAGTTACTGAATCACTGAAAAACTGACAATGTGTGTTATGTAAAACTCTGTCCCGCATCAGAGCAAAATATATCTGGTCACTTTAGAGTAAAGTAAACTAAACATGCTATTAATGCTTTAAGATTTTGAATTTCCAATATCAAGAAATTTGATCGTAGTTTCAAAAGTTTTGGCTAAGACTTTAGCTGAAGTACCCGTCAGTTAATGTCCAGCAATGCTAATTACCCAAATTTTATTAGCATTCATTACCAAAACTGTGTCAGTTTGTGCGACGAACCGTGTTCAGTTGAATGAATGGATTACACAGGTACGCGACAAAAATTGATATACAAGCTCTAAATACGATAAAATCACGATCGACGACGGCGCAAATATTTTCTCGATAAATAGTCACGAGCCCACCCATGTCGGCTTGTTAGGCACTCTGCATGCGTCTGATTGGTTTGATCTCGTTAGCGATATCTTCCGGAACTACATTGTAATCTGCGGCATAATTCAGAGGACAAATTTGACCAGTCACTTACCAATGTGTGCGTGTATCCCAGGCCGTCCTCTTCGTCGTCCGTATCGATGGCATTTTGGCTCGGGAGCGGCTGCTTTGTGGGGATGATTTTCGTTGGAACCTTCAGGAGGCTCATCTCCGTGGTTGGCTTCCCGTTCATCATGCTGCAGGATGCCGGGGGGTTCCGGCAATATCACATCAACTTGGTATTCACACCACTAATTAGCGCTTAGCGGCAACTTCTTTCAACTAATCACGGTATTGGCACTAGTTATCACGTGTTAGAACATGCTGCAGTACACTGTGTATTCTTCGCAAGCTCACTTTAATCACATCTACCCACGACCTCCATCATTCATGGGGATTTCCTGCGGAAGAGAGAAATACAACAATTTTGTATAATTTATTGATGTAATTTGCGAAGAGATGTTACATAGGTGCATGTTTATGCAAGAAATAAATATCTATGCTTATTAGACAGGGGATCACGCAACGGGACCCATCACGTATATCTCGATTATCAATAATGCACATATTTATACAAAAAATAACGAACATGTTGTCGATAGATTCCCTCACGATGCATGCCAAAATATGGAACTAAATATGCAAATAAATTCAAATGCAATAACGCCGTTTGTAAATCTTCATAAGTGTGCAAGCAGGCCGGCTAATCGGAACCGACGTGATAATAAAATAAATCAATTGCTTGCGGGGGTGAACGGAGTTGTGGTGGCTAAGTTTGCTAAGCTGGTAGCCAAGTACGATTTTCTAATTAGCTTTCACATGTGACAGTGCCCATATAGCCGAGGCGGTAAACGCACGGGTATTCAGCATGACCATGCTGAGGGTGACGGGCTCGATTCCCGGTCGGTCCAGGATCTTTTCGTAAAGGAAATTTCCTTGAGTTCCTTGGGCATAGAGTATCTTCGTGCCTGCCACACGATATACACATGCAAAATGGTCATTGGCAGAGGAAGCTCTCAGTTAATAACTGTGGAAGTGCTCATTGAACACTAAGCTGAGAAGCAGGCTTTGTCCCAGTGAGGACGTTACGCCAAGAAGAGGAGAGAGGAGAGGATGTGACAGTGCTCTGCTCACCCATATAGTTACCTGGAAGTTGCGTCGTCGTCGTTCGAAAATCCCGTTCAATGGGATTTTGCGACGAGAGTAATTCGTGTGCGCACGCTATCTCGTCAGTACACTTGCGAGCAATGTCGATAACAGTGATTGCTGATAGTGCTTGTTAACGGATTAGAAGTGGTGGAAAGACTTAACGTATCTATCTTTATTGGTGATACATTGCTATCAAATTTAAAAGAACAGTTCGAGAGATTAAAAAACAAAAGGTTCGCCAAAACCATTACAAGTTATGAATTATTCTACTCATGTGCATTTTACCAGCAACCTTCAGTTCTGTTTGCGCCAGTAAATCAATTGCACCCTTCAAGCTCAAAACACCATACGACAAATTATTATATAACCGACCATCAAGCAGCGGGTATCGCTCCTTTATACAGTCAATTGTTTCCCATCGATAACGAAATCCATTCAGATTGGGTATGTGCTTGGTTTTACTTGGCACGTCCAATAAACGCAACTACGTGGACTTACATTTTGCATGCAAATTTCAACGCGAAATAAAATCAAAAATTCAAATCAATGAAAAACAACTTATTAAATGTTGCATCAACTGAATCAGGACCATATATCAAAGCATTTATCAATTCCAAATCTATTAATTTATAAACTGAAACGAATCAAATTTGAAATAGCAAATATTTTAAATTGTTTTGACGAGCGAATTTTACGATTATCACTTCCAGTAAACCAGCTACAAAGAATCAGTCTCGTTTGCCATCGATCAATCATTGATGTTGTTATCAGATTGAGAACCGCAAGGCAGGGAGCCAGAGGCAGAATAATAGTCTGGTAAAGAACGACTGATGCCTTTTTGAATTATCAAAATAACTCCACCATACCTCTTGAAACCATTGATAATTGCCTGACATAGATAGGCTTTGACCATGATACGATTCCGGAAAGTTGAGTGCTAATAGGGTATGTGTGCCATCAATCATCTCACGCTCCCATATTCATCCTATTCGAAAACAAGCGATTACGGCACCGATTGATTCCGTTCTTTTTGTTTTCATGGGTGCTCACTTCTAACAAAAAATACAAAAATAAGAAACAAAACAAACAGCGCCTCAATCCTTTGTTTTTCGTAAGATGAAAATGGGAGCCGCATGCTTAATAAGGGAACCAATACCCTACAATCATTACAATTTTATTGGATATTAGCTGGCAAAATATTGAAAATGGTTTGCAGATCTGACTTAGTAGCATTTACTACTACTTTACTACGATCAGTTCTGAGCAAAGCTGAAAAATTCATTTCGTCATAGGGAACTGGAACAATCTTGGCAGGGGTCCTATTTTGGACACTTTTTTGCTATAACTCAGCCAAATCTGAACCAATTGCCACAATTTTTGGAACGCGATGAGAAACGTATAGTATCTAGCCGTTTACGAAATTTCAAGTCAATTGGTTTGGAATTGACTGAGTTATAGCGAAGAGTTTCCAAAATACCGGCCGCTGCCCAAGTGTTTCGCTACCCTATCTAGATTCAATCACCTACACCTCATTTTAGAAGCTGAACCTGAAAACATGGTAGGTATATGAAAAACTTGTGTGGTTAGACCAGTTCTGCAAGAAAGTCACGGAGAAAGCGCTATTTTTCGAATATTTAAGGTAAATGTCACGGACTACCTTCGAAAAATGCCAATGTTATTCACGGTGAATATCAATTGACATTTTCCAAAGGTAGTCCGTGACATTTACCTTAAATATTCGAAAAGTAGCGGTTTTTCCGTGACTTTCTTGCAAAAGTGGTCAAGCCGCACAAGTTTTTAAAATGCCGTATTCTTAGGTTCACAGAGGCGAATGACCTAAGTTAAAACCTCTTTTTAATAAATAATAATAATAATAATTCTTGAGGCGAAACTGGATCCATTTCCTCACTTTTTGGTTTTTGATTTTTTATAAAATAACAAAGCAAAATTTTCAAAATCGGTTTTCGTGCACATGTAGAGTATGGATCAAGGTATCTCCTGATTTTTTTTCCTGGTGGAAAATGTTTTTCGTTATTGCAGAAACCATTTTTAAACGAAATAACACAAAAAATGGTTTCTGCAAAAATGGAAAACATTTTACACCACAAAAAAATTCAGAAGATACCTTGATCCATACTCTACATGTGCACGAAAACCGATTTTGAAAATATTGCTTCGTTATTTAATAAAAAATCAAAAACCAAAAAAATTAGGAAATCCTTCCAGTTCCGCCTTAAGTTCAGCTTCTAAAATGAGATGTAGGTTGTTGAAAACTTCTGTTAACTTGGCTTTATTTCGTTGTTGATGCTACGTCGCCATGAGCCTCTGGGTCTGCCTCTGCTGCGATGCCCTGCTGGGTTCCAATTTAACGCTTACTTGCAGATTTCGTTCCCGTTCCTGCATAGAGTGTGGCCGACCCACCTCCACTTTCGCTCCAGAATGTCTTTCGCTATCGGCTTTTGATGACTTCGACGATGGAGCTCCACGTTGGAAATCTGATTGTGAGGTCACCATACACGAATTATATACCGCAGGCATGACCGTAGGCATCTATTGATGAAGGCCTGGAGCCTTTCAGTGTTCTCTACTGATACACACCAAGTTTCACTGGCATACAGCAGCACAGATTTCACGTTTGAGTTGAAAATATTAACTTTGGTGCGTTAACGAATCTGATTGTATTTCCATACATTTCTTACACTAGCAAAAGCAGCCCCGCCTTCTTAATTCGCCATCGGCCCCCATTTGACTGCCAAGATATTGGAAGCATTAAACAGTTTCCACTACTTGCCCCGCTACCGTAAAGCTGGAAGGGTGGACCTTGGTTACATCCAACGACTTATTCTTGTTGGCATTGATGGTGAGACCTGACGCCGAGGACCAGGATCTCGTCAATTACTATGATGAACAGTACCGATGACAGTATATTATATATCCTTGCCTTCAGTGTTGCAAAAAATCATCTCATTCATTTGTAACCAATATATCTTTTCAGTCATTTTCCCTTCCAGTCAAGTTCGAAACGATTTCATTCAATCAGAGCACCTATCAAATGAGAAGCGAATCCTTGTCAATTTAATAAACTGTCACTCGCATGGGTAGCTGGGCACGAAACACGAAAAACCCTGTAAAATTTCGCCGGACTAAAAAATATCGAATGTCGGGTCAAAGTTGGGTGATTTTTTATCGAATGCTGGGTCACTGTTGGACCAACATCGAACAACTATTCGGTCTTTGTTGGGTTTGTTGGCCAAAATAAAAATAGGTGGATGATAGGTTGATGTCGGATTTGACGTCATCAATGATGGTAAAAGCTTTAAATCTACAGCACCATAAATTTTGCTTTCTAGCTGGGGCTCAATTAAATGATATGTTTCTAGACCGAGGCTGGAGCTGTTGCCAATTGAATGATCAGAGGCTAGTCAATTGATATTCCGAAGGTAAATGGAAAAATGAGTGATTAACTATCTCAATTTCTGCTTTAAATATCGATTAATACTAACACTTCGCAACACTGCTTGCCTTACTTCAACGATAACCCGAATGGGACACCGTTGTGCAGTACTCTGTACGAAAATGCCTCGTACTGTGCTTCAATGAGGTAGATGCTTTTCTCAGAGACACCCTTGAGCCTGAGGGATCCCCACATAGATTCTTGATTGAGACGGTCGAAAGCTTTTTCGTAATCCATGAGCACCATGTAAAGAGACTCTTGAAATTCATTGATTTGCTCCAAGGTGAAACGGAGCGTGACAATAGTATCGTCCGGCACGGAATCCTGATTGCTACCGTCGAAGAGTTGCGTCAATATTCTCCTGAATCCGGTCAAGGATCACTTTACAGAGGACTTTGAGAGCGATACACAGTAACATAATACCTCGCCAATTATCGCATACAGTCAGGTCATCCTTTTTGGGTACGGTTCCCATATATAGCAGAATAATTGACGCAACAGTTGTGCAGATACTATGAGGTCAGATTTGAGCTGACCTCGGCTGATATGCGATCGACCCCGGGGCTCTGTTCGATTTCATGCCGAAGATGGCTTCTTCTATGCACTGCAATGATGGAGCTTCAGTGTTGACACATGTAATGCGTCGAACCCTTGTCGGATTGAATTATGCTAAGGTGTTGGTGGCGTAGCCGACACTTGAAAAAGGTTGCCAAAGTATTCGAATCAGCGTTTTCACTGGTCAGCCGGGTCGGTTAATAACTTCCGGGCGTGTCTTTCACGAGCATCGTAGTGTTCATATTATTCCCACTTAAACGACGTGAGACATCGTGGAGGAGACAAAATTTAATGTTACCGGTATTTGCGGCTTTCTCGTCCACGCTCTTTGCCCCTTCTACATGAGCGTTTCGCTTTCTTATCCAGAGACGAATATTAGTGCTGACGGGCTACGGCTTTGGCTCCTCGTGTTTTCGCTCGCTCTATGGCGGCTTTGACGTTCCTTTGCTTCTTACAGGGATGCAAATTTTGCGACAGGCCTTTATGGTTGCGATATTTTGCTTTTTTTATTTTCCCCGATTTGGTTTACCCGTTGTTGCCACGGGAGCGAAATGAAAAAGGTACACGCAACCTGAGATTGGCAGATTCTAATACAGTTGGGTATGAAACATATACAAATATTGTATTAGGGCCTTGCAAATACAAAAATTGGTAGGTGGCAGTATACCAAAAATTGTATTGGCTTCCTAGAATCTGGAAAAGGGAAATTTCGCATGTGTGCGTGTGCTCTGTCGCACTGGTTTCTCATTATTTGTTCTATTTTTAGACTGATCATGGCAGCAGCGGCGGCATCAAACACCAATACATGTTAAAAAGAAATACGGCCGGCGGCGGGAATCGAACCGAGGCAGTGTAATGGTGATTCACAGTACCCTGCGCTCTAACCAGCACGGCTACAACTGCACATGGATAGACACGAGGCTGAAAGCCATCATCATCAACACAAACGTGGCTTGGTGATGGAAGTGATACAGCCGCCACACTGCACAATGGGTCCAGAGCCGTATTTGCGAAGACAAAACTGTTTAAGCTTCAGCTTTAAGTTTTAAGACACATATTGTGTTTTAGAAAGTTTATTTTCAATTGTTGACCCTATTCCCTATTAATGTTATGTTAGGGTGGTTCGTCTGGTTAAACTGATTCAAAAATCTGCTTTCTAATAATTTTATGTGCGATGCCATGATGGATGGTGATGGATCGTTTAATTAGAAATTCCACCAATAAACGGCAAATTTTAAATTTCATATATCTCAGGACTCTCACCACTTAGAAAGTTGGTGTCTTCGACAACGTTGTTAAGGCTTACAGTTATAATGGTCCACTAGGCGGCGCTAGTTACACATTTGCTAAATCATTCAAATGATTGATATTTTTTCGTGAAGTAATCAACAAGCTGTAAGTTTGTTTTCTTTGAACGTGTCTAAGTCAAGTCAAAGGTTTTTCAAAGAGCTATGTATTAGTCATAATTGTGCAATGTCGCATTTCATTCGGTTCACTTGATCCAGAGATATAGCAATTAAACGAAGAACACTCAAATATGAACTACTTTATTAGAGTTGCTCCAATTCTATGTAAAGTTATCCAATCGAGCCCAAATTTGTACCGTTTATAGCTTACTAGTTGTGCAACTGGCACGAAAAATTTGAGAATATTTGGTGCATTTTTGAAAAAGTTACAGCTTGCTGAATATATTTGAAATAATAAATAAAAGTTGCATGCTTCAATTAATTCGTAACTAGCGCCGCCTACTGACAGAACCTTGAACCAATCAGCTAATCAACTGAGCGGCCGTAACCAATCTAACAACATTGCCGAAGATATCAAATTTCTATGTGATCTGAGTCCTGAGATATATGGAATATAATATTTGTTTGCTCACTAGCGCTGCCTTGTGGTGGAATTTTGAATCAAGCGGCTCATCATTTGTTAGTTCTTGACCAGCCAAATAATATTGCCGAAGACACCAACTCTCTAAGTAACCAGGATGATGAGATATTTGGTATAAACATTTCATCAGTGTTACGTCTGTTTGTCTCTGGTATGACAGATATCACAGACAGCAAGACGTAGCACTGGCGAAATTTCCGTACCGTACATCTTAGCACCATGATTACATAAATATTCGGTATACTTGGCAAAGTTGTTAGGCCAGCCAAGGTTTTACTGGTGATGGGCCGTTTGATTCAAAATTCCACCACTAGGTAGCGCTGACGATAAATTAATTATTATATTCCATATATCTCAGAACTCTGATTACTTAGAAAATTGGTTTCTTCGGCAATGTTGTTTGGTTTATTAAGGCGTTTCAGTTGATTAGCTGATTGGTTCAGGATTCTGCCAGTAGACGGCGCTAGTTGCAAATTAGAAGAAGCATGTATCTTTTACTTATTATCTCGAATATATTCAGCAACCTGTAACTTTCTATAATATGTAGGGAATATTCTCAAATTTTATCTGCTAGTTGCACAACTAATTAGCTATAAATGGTACAAATTTGAGCTCGATTGGATAGTTTTACATGAAGTTGGAGCGACTCTAATAAAATGTTTCATATTTGAGTGTTCTTCGTTAAAGCGCTATATCTCTGGATTAAGTGAACCGAATGAAATGAAATTTTGCACATTTATGACTAATATATAGCTCTTTGAAAAACCTTTGACTTGACTTAAATATGTTCAAAGAAAACTAAATTACAGCTTTTTGATTGCTTTACGAAAAAAAAAATTCATTTCCATAATTTTGCAAATGTGTAACTTGCGCTTCCTTGTGCCAAAATTGTGTGGACCATTAACTGTAAGCCCTTGACCTACCAAACAACATTGTCAAAGACACCAACTTTGTAAGTGACCAGAATTCTGAGATATATTAAATTTAAAATTTGCTTGACCTCTAGCACTGCCTAGTGGTATATACAAAAGCATGCTAAGTTTTAAAAATTGCCTAAAACATTTTTAGCCAGTTGTATCCTTTTATAAAGTCCACCAAAACTATTTTGATTACTTGTTCCTCAACGAGTTTGATTTAATTGGTGCAAATTTGGGCTTGATTGATTATTCAACTTTACACGAAATTAGAGCCCTTCTATCTATATCTAGTTTTTGACTTCCGTTTATCAAATTACTGTATTTTAGGACTAAGCGAACCGAATTAAATTAAATTTTGAAAGTTTATGACTAATGTATTGGTCTTCATGTATCGTTGGACTCGACTAAAATATGACCAAAGGCAAAAAAGTTGCAATTTATTGAAAACTTTTCGAAAAGTTGTAATGATTCGAATGTTTTATCCAAGGGCTGAAAGTCTCTTTAATAAAGACAAATCAATCAAATCAATCGAATGTTTTATTTTTGTAAATTTGCTATAACTTTGTAAAACATTCTGATATTGTATAGAGAATAATTAATCAGCAGATTTTTGGATAAGCCACACTTGATTGACCGTAATCATTTCACAATAATGAAAAAAAAAAAGAAATGGCAGAACTTGGCAGAAACATTTTTGTCTTCGTAAATACGACTCTAGACCCATTGTGCACTGAAAAGCCCGCATCCAGCAGGTTGCTGTTTGCAAGTGGAAAATTCCATGTAGACAATAGGACGCGAAGCTCAGCAGCGAAGCGAAAGTTATTTTTAGACGCAACCCGGTTCAACTTCTCGGGTTTGAATGGAGGTGTTTGTGTGTAGTGGTATGGAAGCTATGAAACCGTGTAGCGCATCTTAATACAACGAATGGATTATGATTTATCACATTTTCTGTACGTTTTTAATACATAAATTGGTAGAAAAGGCATATCTCAATTTTTGGTAGCTTTTCTTGTTTTGCGTGTACTCACACTCGTACGGAGCGTGCTGAAAGCGAGAGCTAAAAGGACCAAATTTTCATTCAATTTTCTGTAGTTGAGTGTTTTTATCCGTGGTAGCGTATAGGGTAAGAGTGAGTACTACTCACTCTTACAAGCCACCTCTTGAGGCGAATGGCGTGTCAGCATGAGTAGTGCGAGGATGATTAGGAATAAAAATTGTTTGGGACACTCACGAATGGAGCTCTCGGACTCTTTCAGTTCTCACATAACTGAAAACGACCGCCGCAGTCATTCATTTTCGGCAGAAAAACAGGCACTGAGACTGATACTTAGCAGCCCTGACTCCTTTATCTTCCTCCAGGTGTCATCTGTGATCCAATCCATTCGCTTGGTGCGTATCTCATTCAAATTATTCTCGCCGGTGGCGATGGAGGCGTTCTTGATAGCACTCACTTTGATCTTCTACGCTTCCACTTTTTGGAATATCCTCAGCACGGTTCTGCAGCTTCTAGACGAAGGACCTTTTCACCGCAGCGCCTATAAGACAGTATGTCAAATAAGACAGTAATCACCATGTCAATGTTGCCACAAAACTCTGCAAACAGCTCTCCGTTTTCCGTCCCATGACGTGCTCATAGTCCGAGTTGTCGGAACCAACCTTCGCGTTGAAGTCGCCCATGAGGATCTTGATATCACCATTCGGAATCTTATCCACGAAAGCATTCGGTTGGCTGTAAAGGTTCTCTGTCTTGCATTTCAGCAGCATCGCGAGGCGCGTAATATTGGATCATAGCAAGGTTTCGATCCCGTGTTCTGAATCTGGCCACAATTATACTTTCATTAATAGGTTCCCACTTCATGAGCGCAGCTGAGCGTTGAGCAGGAAATCAGCTCCACGGTGGCAAGGAGCGTTCTCACCTCAAAGTATTGCAGAATGGCAAAAGGTGAATGCCACCATAACAAATTGCAAATGTTCCAAAAAAAAATCAAAAAGCGCTCCATAAAGAATGAACATATGTTCCATGAAAATGTGCAATGTTACTCATAAATATTTGAAAACGTTCCATACCTTAGAGACAATGTACCGGTAACACATAAAATTTTCTCATTAAAAGTGCAATTTTGTACCAATAACTAACACAAAAATGCTCCATAATAAAATCCAAATACTCCATAAAAAATGCAAATGCTCCATAAAAAAATAATACTGTACCCATTGTAAGTTGAATATTGTTCTATAAAAAAATCAAATGCAGTTTGATAATACTTGTGGAACATTCATCTATATTCTATGGTGCAATTTCATTTTTTATTATGCAATTTGATTTTTCTATGGAGCAATATTCAATTTGCTATGGGTGCAATTCTAATTTTAATGGAACATTTGTATTTTATTATGGAGCATTTCAGTATCATTTATTGGTACAAAATTGCATTTTTATTGAAAAAAAAATTTTTTTTATCGGTAAATTTTCAATAAAGTATGGAACGTTTTAAAATATTTATGGGAATTACTGCACATTTTCATGGAACATATGTTCATTCTTTATGGGGCGCTTTTTGATTTACTATAGAGTGTTTCTAGTTCATTATGGGTGCAATAAATAGGTTGCCAGTGCAGAATTTGACCCGACGCCAATCTATGTTCTCCAAAGTTCGGCCAACGGACTTCGCTCAGTATACAGACTGCTGGGCTAGGGTTAATACATTCCATGTTCCAACTCTTATCCGTTGTTTTGCGCTAAAAGCCATTTCCGTTGAATCAGTTCGTAAGCTTTCATTTTCGTTTACTGTAACGGTTGTTGATTTCCGGAACAGTTGGCCTTAGGTGCCCTATCCACCGTGGTGGGGCTGCCACCTTAGGTGTAGCTTCCGGTGTAGAAGAATTTCATACTCAGCCGCTGGGTTCCAGAACAGACGCTATTTGAGCCGCATCTAGGGTATCGGGATGCTTCGTTGGCATAGTCCCCTCGTTCGGCCTATCTCAAAATAAACCAAAAACTCAAACAAACACGCATAAGTGGATATCGGAAAAGCTGTGCGCCAAACAACAGTAACATTTCGTTTCAATTTTAGCCCTTTGGAGCATTAAAATTGAATGAAAATGTCACTTTGTTTAGCTTTTGTAGACGCCATGATTCTTCGGCTTAGTGGGTAGTCTATACACATGATAATAAATGGCATGTTTCTGGAACATTTCGAATTGACTTTTCAATAACTGAACATTTAATGTGACGGTCAAAGACGCTATTTTGAACTTGTGTATTTGTTTTCAACGAATAATAACTATTTTACAAATTGTATGTGGGCCGAATATTGAGGACATTTTTTTTCACTATGTACCCAAATCTTGGCCCATCAGTGAAGTGACGTCAAAAACAACGATAAAAAGACGTCAACAACATTTCTTGCGTAAGAACCAGAAAGAACGAATAGGAAAAAGATTTTGTGTGCGGTGGCTGTAAAAATATAACATAATAATAGAGTTGGGATGTTTTCGTTACTAAATTTAAAAAGAAGTTTAGTTTAAATGATTTATTTAGAGTTTCTTGAAAATTTGGCTCCGAAAATGTACTTTAAAAGTAAGACTGGTGAACAGATCGCGCTACAATATTCGTTGGTCAGTCGGTTTCCACGGTAGGGCGATGGAAGTGCGAATGAAAAATCCGGGATCAGAATCGCGCTACAATATTCGTTGGTCAGTCGGTTTTCTCGGTAGGGCGATGGAAGTGCGAGTGAAAAATCCGGGATCAGAATCGCGCTACAATATTCGTTGGTCAGTCGGTTTTCTCGGTAGAGCCATGCAAGCGCGAGTGTGGAATGCGGAATCAGATTAGCTTGAGAATTTTCGAATGGCAGACAATTTTCAGGTAAGAGTGATGGGGGTGCGAGTGAAAAATCCGGGATCAGAATCGCGCTACAATATTCGTTGGTCAGTCGGTTTTCTCGGTAGGGCGATGGAAGTGCGAATGAAAAATCCGGGATCAGAATCGCGCTACAATATTCGTTGGTCAGTCGGTTTTCTCGGTAGAGCCATGCAAGCGCGAGTGTGGAATGCGGAATCAGATTAGCTTGAGAATTTTCGAATGGCAGACAATTTTCAGGTAAGAGTGATGGGGGTGCGAGTGAAAAATCCGGGATCAGAATCGCGCTACAATATTCGTTGGTCAGTCGGTTTTCTCGGTAGGGCGATGGAAGTGCGAGTGAAAAATCCGGGATCAGAATCGCGCTACAATATTCGTTGGTCAGTCGGTTTTCTCGGTAGGGCGATGGAAGTGCGAGTGAAAAATCCGGGATCAGAATCGCGCTACAATATTCGTTGGTCAGTCGGTTTTCTCGGTGGGCGATGGAAGTGCGAGTGAAAAATCCGGGATCAGAATCGCGCTACAATATTCGTTGGTCAGTCGGTTTTCTCGGTAGGGCGATGGAAGTGCGAGTGAAAAATCCGGGATCAGAATCGCGCTACAATATTCGTTGGTCAGTCGGTTTTCTCGGTAGGGCGATGGAAGTGCGAGTGAAAAATCCGGGATCAGAATCGCGCTACAATATTCGTTGGTCAGTCGGTTTTCTCGATAGGGCGATGGAAGTGCGAGTGAAAAATCCGGGATCAGAATCGCGCTACAATATTCGTTGGTCAGTCGGTTTTCTCGGTAGGGCGATGGAAGTGCGAGTGAAAAATCCGGGATCAGAATCGCGCTACAATATTCGTTGGTCAGTCGGTTTTCTCGGTGGGCGATGGAAGTGCGAGTGAAAAATCCGGGATCAGAATCGCGCTACAATATTCGTTGGTCAGTCGGTTTTCTCGGTAGAGCCATGCAAGCGCGAGTGTGGAATGCGGAATCAGATTAGCTTGAGAATTTTCGAATGGCAGACAATTTTCAGGTAAGAGTGATGGGGGTGCGAGTGAAAAATCCGGGATCAGAATCGCGCTACAATATTCGTTGGTCAGTCGGTTTTCTCGGTAGGGCGATGGAAGTGCGAGTGAAAAATCCGGGATCAGAATCGCGCTACAATATTCGTTGGTCAGTCGGTTTTCTCGGTAGGGCGATGGAAGTGCGAGTGAAAAATCCGGGATCAGAATCGCGCTACAATATTCGTTGGTCAGTCGGTTTTCTCGGTGGGCGATGGAAGTGCGAGTGAAAAATCCGGGATCAGAATCGCGCTACAATATTCGTTGGTCAGTCGGTTTTCTCGGTAGGGCGATGGAAGTGCGAGTGAAAAATCCGGGATCAGAATCGCGCTACAATATTCGTTGGTCAGTCGGTTTTCTCGGTGGGCGATGGAAGTGCGAGTGAAAAATCCGGGATCAGAATCGCGCTACAATATTCGTTGGTCAGTCGGTTTTCTCGGTAGGGCGATGGAAGTGCGAGTGAAAAATCCGGGATCAGAATCGCGCTACAATATTCGTTGGTCAGTCGGTTTTCTCGGTAGGGCGATGTAAGTGCGAGTGAAAAATCCGGGATCAGAATCGCGCTACAATATTCGTTGGTCAGTCGGTTTTCTCGGTGGGCGATGGAAGTGCGAGTGAAAAATCCGGGATCAGAATCGCGCTACAATATTCGTTGGTCAGTCGGTTTTCTCGGTAGGGCGATGGAAGTGCGAGTGAAAAATCCGGGATCAGAATCGCGCTACAATATTCGTTGGTCAGTCGGTTTTCTCGGTAGAGCCATGCAAGCGCGAGTGTGGAATGCGGAATCAGATTAGCTTGAGAATTTTCGAATGGCAGACAATTTTCAGGTAAGAGTGATGGGGGTGCGAGTGAAAAATCCGGGATCAGAATCGCGCTACAATATTCGTTGGTCAGTCGGTTTTCTCGGTGGGCGATGGAAGTGCGAGTGAAAAATCCGGGATCAGAATCGCGCTACAATATTCGTTGGTCAGTCGGTTTTCTCGGTAGAGCCATGCAAGCGCGAGTGTGGAATGCGGAATCAGATTAGCTTGAGAATTTTCGAATGGCAGACAATTTTCAGGTAAGAGTGATGGGGGTGCGAGTGAAAAATCCGGGATCAGAATCGCGCTACAATATTCGTTGGTCAGTCGGTTTTCTCGGTAGGGCGATGGAAGTGCGAGTGAAAAATCCGG
Organism: Aedes albopictus; assembly: GCF_035046485.1. Lineage (NCBI taxonomy): Eukaryota > Metazoa > Arthropoda > Insecta > Diptera > Culicidae > Aedes > Aedes albopictus. The sequence goes on along the minus strand of NC_085136.1, from coordinate 292,230,519 downwards.
GATCAGAATCGCGCTACAATATTCGTTGGTCAGTCGGTTTTCTCGGTGGGCGATGGAAGTGCGAGTGAAAAATCCGGGATCAGAATCGCGCTACAATATTCGTTGGTCAGTCGGTTTTCTCGGTGGGCGATGGAAGTGCGAGTGAAAAATCCGGGATCAGAATCGCGCTACAATATTCGTTGGTCAGTCGGTTTTCTCGGTGGGCGATGGAAGTGCGAGTGAAAAATCCGGGATCAGAATCGCGCTACAATATTCGTTGGTCAGTCGGTTTTCTCGGTAGGGCGATGGAAGTGCGAGTGAAAAATCCGGGATCAGAATCGCGCTACAATATTCGTTGGTCAGTCGGTTTTCTCGGTAGGGCGATGTAAGTGCGAGTGAAAAATCCGGGATCAGAATCGCGCTACAATATTCGTTGGTCAGTCGGTTTTCTCGGTGGGCGATGGAAGTGCGAGTGAAAAATCCGGGATCAGAATCGCGCTACAATATTCGTTGGTCAGTCGGTTTTCTCGGTAGGGCGATGGAAGTGCGAGTGAAAAATCCGGGATCAGAATCGCGCTACAATATTCGTTGGTCAGTCGGTTTTCTCGGTAGGGCGATGGAAGTGCGAGTGAAAAATCCGGGATCAGAATCGCGCTACAATATTCGTTGGTCAGTCGGTTTTCTCGATAGGGCGATGGAAGTGCGAGTGAAAAATCCGGGATCAGAATCGCGCTACAATATTCGTTGGTCAGTCGGTTTTCTCGGTAGGGCGATGGAAGTGCGAGTGAAAAATCCGGGATCAGAATCGCGCTACAATATTCGTTGGTCAGTCGGTTTTCTCGGTGGGCGATGGAAGTGCGAGTGAAAAATCCGGGATCAGAATCGCGCTACAATATTCGTTGGTCAGTCGGTTTTCTCGGTAGGGCGATGGAAGTGCGAGTGAAAAATCCGGGATCAGAATCGCGCTACAATATTCGTTGGTCAGTCGGTTTTCTCGGTAGGGCGATGGAAGTGCGAGTGAAAAATCCGGGATCAGAATCGCGCTACAATATTCGTTGGTCAGTCGGTTTTCTCGGTGGGCGATGGAAGTGCGAGTGAAAAATCCGGGATCAGAATCGCGCTACAATATTCGTTGGTCAGTCGGTTTTCTCGGTAGGGCGATGGAAGTGCGAGTGAAAAATCCGGGATCAGAATCGCGCTACAATATTCGTTGGTCAGTCGGTTTTCTCGGTAGGGCGATGGAAGTGCGAGTGAAAAATCCGGGATCAGAATCGCGCTACAATATTCGTTGGTCAGTCGGTTTTCTCGATAGGGCGATGGAAGTGCGAGTGAAAAATCCGGGATCAGAATCGCGCTACAATATTCGTTGGTCAGTCGGTTTTCTCGGTAGGGCGATGGAAGTGCGAGTGAAAAATCCGGGATCAGAATCGCGCTACAATATTCGTTGGTCAGTCGGTTTTCTCGGTGGGCGATGGAAGTGCGAGTGAAAAATCCGGGATCAGAATCGCGCTACAATATTCGTTGGTCAGTCGGTTTTCTCGGTAGGGCGATGGAAGTGCGAGTGAAAAATCCGGGATCAGAATCGCGCTACAATATTCGTTGGTCAGTCGGTTTTCTCGGTAGGGCGATGGAAGTGCGAGTGAAAAATCCGGGATCAGAATCGCGCTACAATATTCGTTGGTCAGTCGGTTTTCTCGGTGGGCGATGGAAGTGCGAGTGAAAAATCCGGGATCAGAATCGCGCTACAATATTCGTTGGTCAGTCGGTTTTCTCGGTAGGGCGATGGAAGTGCGAGTAAAAAATCCGGGATCAGAATCGCGCTACAATATTCGTTGGTCAGTCGGTTTTCTCGGTAGGGCGATGGAAGTGCGAGTGAAAAATCCGGGATCAGAATCGCGCTACAATATTCGTTGGTCAGTCGGTTTTCTCGGTAGGGCGATGGAAGTGCGAGTGAAAAATCCGGGATCAGAATCGCGCTACAATATTCGTTGGTCAGTCGGTTTCCACGGTAGGGCGATGGAAGTGCGAATGAAAAATCCGGGATCAGAATCGCGCTACAATATTCGTTGGTCAGTCGGTTTTCTCGGTAGAGCCATGCAAGCGCGAGTGTGGAATGCGGAATCAGATTAGCTTGAGAATTTTCGAATGGCAGACAATTTTCAGGTAAGAGTGATGGGGGTGCGAGTGAAAAATCCGGGATCAGAATCGCGCTACAATATTCGTTGGTCAGTCGGTTTTCTCGGTAGGGCGATGGAAGTGCGAGTGAAAAATCCGGGATCAGAATCGCGCTACAATATTCGTTGGTCAGTCGGTTTTCTCGGTGGGCGATGGAAGTGCGAGTGAAAAATCCGGGATCAGAATCGCGCTACAATATTCGTTGGTCAGTCGGTTTTCTCGGTAGAGCCATGCAAGCGCGAGTGTGGAATGCGGAATCAGATTAGCTTGAGAATTTTCGAATGGCAGACAATTTTCAGGTAAGAGTGATGGGGGTGCGAGTGAAAAATCCGGGATCAGAATCGCGCTACAATATTCGTTGGTCAGTCGGTTTTCTCGGTAGGGCGATGGAAGTGCGAGTGAAAAATCCGGGATCAGAATCGCGCTACAATATTCGTTGGTCAGTCGGTTTTCTCGGTAGGGCGATGGAAGTGCGAATGAAAAATCCGGGATCAGAATCGCGCTACAATATTCGTTGGTCAGTCGGTTTTCTCGGTAGAGCCATGCAAGCGCGAGTGTGGAATGCGGAATCAGATTAGCTTGAGAATTTTCGAATGGCAGACAATTTTCAGGTAAGAGTGATGGGGGTGCGAGTGAAAAATCCGGGATCAGAATCGCGCTACAATATTCGTTGGTCAGTCGGTTTTCTCGGTAGGGCGATGGAAGTGCGAGTGAAAAATCCGGGATCAGAATCGCGCTACAATATTCGTTGGTCAGTCGGTTTTCTCGGTGGGCGATGGAAGTGCGAGTGAAAAATCCGGGATCAGAATCGCGCTACAATATTCGTTGGTCAGTCGGTTTTCTCGGTAGGGCGATGGAAGTGCGAGTGAAAAATCCGGGATCAGAATCGCGCTACAATATTCGTTGGTCAGTCGGTTTTCTCGGTAGGGCGATGGAAGTGCGAGTGAAAAATCCGGGATCAGAATCGCGCTACAATATTCGTTGGTCAGTCGGTTTTCTCGATAGGGCGATGGAAGTGCGAGTGAAAAATCCGGGATCAGAATCGCGCTACAATATTCGTTGGTCAGTCGGTTTTCTCGGTAGGGCGATGGAAGTGCGAGTGAAAAATCCGGGATCAGAATCGCGCTACAATATTCGTTGGTCAGTCGGTTTTCTCGATAGGGCGATGGAAGTGCGAGTGAAAAATCCGGGATCAGAATCGCGCTACAATATTCGTTGGTCAGTCGGTTTTCTCGGTGGGCGATGGAAGTGCGAGTGAAAAATCCGGGATCAGAATCGCGCTACAATATTCGTTGGTCAGTCGGTTTTCTCGGTAGGGCGATGGAAGTGCGAGTGAAAAATCCGGGATCAGAATCGCGCTACAATATTCGTTGGTCAGTCGGTTTTCTCGGTAGGGCGATGGAAGTGCGAGTGAAAAATCCGGGATCAGAATCGCGCTACAATATTCGTTGGTCAGTCGGTTTTCTCGATAGGGCGATGGAAGTGCGAGTGAAAAATCCGGGATCAGAATCGCGCTACAATATTCGTTGGTCAGTCGGTTTTCTCGGTAGGGCGATGGAAGTGCGAGTGAAAAATCCGGGATCAGAATCGCGCTACAATATTCGTTGGTCAGTCGGTTTTCTCGATAGGGCGATGGAAGTGCGAGTGAAAAATCCGGGATCAGAATCGCGCTACAATATTCGTTGGTCAGTCGGTTTTCTCGGTAGGGCGATGGAAGTGCGAGTGAAAAATCCGGGATCAGAATCGCGCTACAATATTCGTTGGTCAGTCGGTTTTCTCGATAGGGCGATGGAAGTGCGAGTGAAAAATCCGGGATCAGAATCGCGCTACAATATTCGTTGGTCAGTCGGTTTTCTCGGTAGGGCGATGGAAGTGCGAGTGAAAAATCCGGGATCAGAATCGCGCTACAATATTCGTTGGTCAGTCGGTTTTCTCGATAGGGCGATGGAAGTGCGAGTGAAAAATCCGGGATCAGAATCGCGCTACAATATTCGTTGGTCAGTCGGTTTTCTCGGTAGGGCGATGGAAGTGCGAGTGAAAAATCCGGGATCAGAATCGCGCTACAATATTCGTTGGTCAGTCGGTTTTCTCGATAGGGCGATGGAAGTGCGAGTGAAAAATCCGGGATCAGAATCGCGCTACAATATTCGTTGGTCAGTCGGTTTTCTCGGTAGGGCGATGGAAGTGCGAGTGAAAAATCCGGGATCAGAATCGCGCTACAATATTCGTTGGTCAGTCGGTTTTCTCGGTAGGGCGATGGAAGTGCGAGTGAAAAATCCGGGATCAGAATCGCGCTACAATATTCGTTGGTCAGTCGGTTTCCACGGTAGGGCGATGGAAGTGCGAATGAAAAATCCGGGATCAGAATCGCGCTACAATATTCGTTGGTCAGTCGGTTTTCTCGGTAGAGCCATGCAAGCGCGAGTGTGGAATGCGGAATCAGATTAGCTTGAGAATTTTCGAATGGCAGACAATTTTCAGGTAAGAGTGATGGGGGTGCGAGTGAAAAATCCGGGATCAGAATCGCGCTACAATATTCGTTGGTCAGTCGGTTTTCTCGGTAGGGCGATGGAAGTGCGAGTGAAAAATCCGGGATCAGAATCGCGCTACAATATTCGTTGGTCAGTCGGTTTTCTCGGTAGGGCGATGGAAGTGCGAATGAAAAATCCGGGATCAGAATCGCGCTACAATATTCGTTGGTCAGTCGGTTTTCTCGGTAGAGCCATGCAAGCGCGAGTGTGGAATGCGGAATCAGATTAGCTTGAGAATTTTCGAATGGCAGACAATTTTCAGGTAAGAGTGATGGGGGTGCGAGTGAAAAATCCGGGATCAGAATCGCGCTACAATATTCGTTGGTCAGTCGGTTTTCTCGGTAGGGCGATGGAAGTGCGAGTGAAAAATCCGGGATCAGAATCGCGCTACAATATTCGTTGGTCAGTCGGTTTTCTCGGTAGGGCGATGGAAGTGCGAGTGAAAAATCCGGGATCAGAATCGCGCTACAATATTCGTTGGTCAGTCGGTTTTCTCGGTGGGCGATGGAAGTGCGAGTGAAAAATCCGGGATCAGAATCGCGCTACAATATTCGTTGGTCAGTCGGTTTTCTCGGTAGGGCGATGGAAGTGCGAGTGAAAAATCCGGGATCAGAATCGCGCTACAATATTCGTTGGTCAGTCGGTTTTCTCGGTAGGGCGATGGAAGTGCGAGTGAAAAATCCGGGATCAGAATCGCGCTACAATATTCGTTGGTCAGTCGGTTTTCTCGGTGGGCGATGGAAGTGCGAGTGAAAAATCCGGGATCAGAATCGCGCTACAATATTCGTTGGTCAGTCGGTTTTCTCGGTAGGGCGATGGAAGTGCGAGTGAAAAATCCGGGATCAGAATCGCGCTACAATATTCGTTGGTCAGTCGGTTTTCTCGGTAGGGCGATGGAAGTGCGAGTGAAAAATCCGGGATCAGAATCGCGCTACAATATTCGTTGGTCAGTCGGTTTTCTCGATAGGGCGATGGAAGTGCGAGTGAAAAATCCGGGATCAGAATCGCGCTACAATATTCGTTGGTCAGTCGGTTTTCTCGGTAGGGCGATGGAAGTGCGAGTGAAAAATCCGGGATCAGAATCGCGCTACAATATTCGTTGGTCAGTCGGTTTTCTCGGTGGGCGATGGAAGTGCGAGTGAAAAATCCGGGATCAGAATCGCGCTACAATATTCGTTGGTCAGTCGGTTTTCTCGGTAGGGCGATGGAAGTGCGAGTGAAAAATCCGGGATCAGAATCGCGCTACAATATTCGTTGGTCAGTCGGTTTTCTCGGTGGGCGATGGAAGTGCGAGTGAAAAATCCGGGATCAGAATCGCGCTACAATATTCGTTGGTCAGTCGGTTTTCTCGGTAGGGCGATGGAAGTGCGAGTGAAAAATCCGGGATCAGAATCGCGCTACAATATTCGTTGGTCAGTCGGTTTTCTCGGTGGGCGATGGAAGTGCGAGTGAAAAATCCGGGATCAGAATCGCGCTACAATATTCGTTGGTCAGTCGGTTTTCTCGGTGGGCGATGGAAGTGCGAGTGAAAAATCCGGGATCAGAATCGCGCTACAATATTCGTTGGTCAGTCGGTTTTCTCGGTAGGGCGATGGAAGTGCGAATGAAAAATCCGGGATCAGAATCGCGCTACAATATTCGTTGGTCAGTCGGTTTTCTCGGTAGAGCCATGCAAGCGCGAGTGTGGAATGCGGAATCAGATTAGCTTGAGAATTTTCGAATGGCAGACAATTTTCAGGTAAGAGTGATGGGGGTGCGAGTGAAAAATCCGGGATCAGAATCGCGCTACAATATTCGTTGGTCAGTCGGTTTTCTCGGTAGGGCGATGGAAGTGCGAGTGAAAAATCCGGGATCAGAATCGCGCTACAATATTCGTTGGTCAGTCGGTTTTCTCGGTAGGGCGATGGAAGTGCGAATGAAAAATCCGGGATCAGAATCGCGCTACAATATTCGTTGGTCAGTCGGTTTTCTCGGTAGAGCCATGCAAGCGCGAGTGTGGAATGCGGAATCAGATTAGCTTGAGAATTTTCGAATGGCAGACAATTTTCAGGTAAGAGTGATGGGGGTGCGAGTGAAAAATCCGGGATCAGAATCGCGCTACAATATTCGTTGGTCAGTCGGTTTTCTCGGTAGGGCGATGGAAGTGCGAGTGAAAAATCCGGGATCAGAATCGCGCTACAATATTCGTTGGTCAGTCGGTTTTCTCGGTGGGCGATGGAAGTGCGAGTGAAAAATCCGGGATCAGAATCGCGCTACAATATTCGTTGGTCAGTCGGTTTTCTCGGTAGGGCGATGGAAGTGCGAGTGAAAAATCCGGGATCAGAATCGCGCTACAATATTCGTTGGTCAGTCGGTTTTCTCGATAGGGCGATGGAAGTGCGAGTGAAAAATCCGGGATCAGAATCGCGCTACAATATTCGTTGGTCAGTCGGTTTTCTCGGTGGGCGATGGAAGTGCGAGTGAAAAATCCGGGATCAGAATCGCGCTACAATATTCGTTGGTCAGTCGGTTTTCTCGGTGGGCGATGGAAGTGCGAGTGAAAAATCCGGGATCAGAATCGCGCTACAATATTCGTTGGTCAGTCGGTTTTCTCGGTAGGGCGATGGAAGTGCGAGTGAAAAATCCGGGATCAGAATCGCGCTACAATATTCGTTGGTCAGTCGGTTTCCACGGTAGGGCGATGGAAGTGCGAATGAAAAATCCGGGATCAGAATCGCGCTACAATATTCGTTGGTCAGTCGGTTTTCTCGGTAGAGCCATGCAAGCGCGAGTGTGGAATGCGGAATCAGATTAGCTTGAGAATTTTCGAATGGCAGACAATTTTCAGGTAAGAGTGATGGGGGTGCGAGTGAAAAATCCGGGATCAGAATCGCGCTACAATATTCGTTGGTCAGTCGGTTTTCTCGGTAGGGCGATGGAAGTGCGAGTGAAAAATCCGGGATCAGAATCGCGCTACAATATTCGTTGGTCAGTCGGTTTTCTCGGTGGGCGATGGAAGTGCGAGTGAAAAATCCGGGATCAGAATCGCGCTACAATATTCGTTGGTCAGTCGGTTTTCTCGGTAGGGCGATGGAAGTGCGAGTGAAAAATCCGGGATCAGAATCGCGCTACAATATTCGTTGGTCAGTCGGTTTTCTCGATAGGGCGATGGAAGTGCGAGTGAAAAATCCGGGATCAGAATCGCGCTACAATATTCGTTGGTCAGTCGGTTTTCTCGGTGGGCGATGGAAGTGCGAGTGAAAAATCCGGGATCAGAATCGCGCTACAATATTCGTTGGTCAGTCGGTTTTCTCGGTGGGCGATGGAAGTGCGAGTGAAAAATCCGGGATCAGAATCGCGCTACAATATTCGTTGGTCAGTCGGTTTTCTCGGTAGGGCGATGGAAGTGCGAGTGAAAAATCCGGGATCAGAATCGCGCTACAATATTCGTTGGTCAGTCGGTTTCCACGGTAGGGCGATGGAAGTGCGAATGAAAAATCCGGGATCAGAATCGCGCTACAATATTCGTTGGTCAGTCGGTTTTCTCGGTAGAGCCATGCAAGCGCGAGTGTGGAATGCGGAATCAGATTAGCTTGAGAATTTTCGAATGGCAGACAATTTTCAGGTAAGAGTGATGGGGGTGCGAGTGAAAAATCCGGGATCAGAATCGCGCTACAATATTCGTTGGTCAGTCGGTTTTCTCGGTAGGGCGATGGAAGTGCGAGTGAAAAATCCGGGATCAGAATCGCGCTACAATATTCGTTGGTCAGTCGGTTTTCTCGGTAGGGCGATGGAAGTGCGAATGAAAAATCCGGGATCAGAATCGCGCTACAATATTCGTTGGTCAGTCGGTTTTCTCGGTAGAGCCATGCAAGCGCGAGTGTGGAATGCGGAATCAGATTAGCTTGAGAATTTTCGAATGGCAGACAATTTTCAGGTAAGAGTGATGGGGGTGCGAGTGAAAAATCCGGGATCAGAATCGCGCTACAATATTCGTTGGTCAGTCGGTTTTCTCGGTAGGGCGATGGAAGTGCGAGTGAAAAATCCGGGATCAGAATCGCGCTACAATATTCGTTGGTCAGTCGGTTTTCTCGGTAGGGCGATGGAAGTGCGAATGAAAAATCCGGGATCAGAATCGCGCTACAATATTCGTTGGTCAGTCGGTTTTCTCGGTAGAGCCATGCAAGCGCGAGTGTGGAATGCGGAATCAGATTAGCTTGAGAATTTTCGAATGGCAGACAATTTTCAGGTAAGAGTGATGGGGGTGCGAGTGAAAAATCCGGGATCAGAATCGCGCTACAATATTCGTTGGTCAGTCGGTTTTCTCGGTAGGGCGATGGAAGTGCGAGTGAAAAATCCGGGATCAGAATCGCGCTACAATATTCGTTGGTCAGTCGGTTTTCTCGGTGGGCGATGGAAGTGCGAGTGAAAAATCCGGGATCAGAATCGCGCTACAATATTCGTTGGTCAGTCGGTTTTCTCGGTAGGGCGATGGAAGTGCGAGTGAAAAATCCGGGATCAGAATCGCGCTACAATATTCGTTGGTCAGTCGGTTTTCTCGGTGGGCGATGGAAGTGCGAGTGAAAAATCCGGGATCAGAATCGCGCTACAATATTCGTTGGTCAGTCGGTTTTCTCGATAGGGCGATGGAAGTGCGAGTGAAAAATCCGGGATCAGAATCGCGCTACAATATTCGTTGGTCAGTCGGTTTTCTCGGTAGGGCGATGGAAGTGCGAGTGAAAAATCCGGGATCAGAATCGCGCTACAATATTCGTTGGTCAGTCGGTTTTCTCGGTGGGCGATGGAAGTGCGAGTGAAAAATCCGGGATCAGAATCGCGCTACAATATTCGTTGGTCAGTCGGTTTTCTCGGTAGGGCGATGGAAGTGCGAGTGAAAAATCCGGGATCAGAATCGCGCTACAATATTCGTTGGTCAGTCGGTTTTCTCGATAGGGCGATGGAAGTGCGAGTGAAAAATCCGGGATCAGAATCGCGCTACAATATTCGTTGGTCAGTCGGTTTTCTCGGTAGGGCGATGGAAGTGCGAGTGAAAAATCCGGGATCAGAATCGCGCTACAATATTCGTTGGTCAGTCGGTTTTCTCGGTGGGCGATGGAAGTGCGAGTGAAAAATCCGGGATCAGAATCGCGCTACAATATTCGTTGGTCAGTCGGTTTTCTCGGTAGGGCGATGGAAGTGCGAGTGAAAAATCCGGGATCAGAATCGCGCTACAATATTCGTTGGTCAGTCGGTTTTCTCGGTGGGCGATGGAAGTGCGAGTGAAAAATCCGGGATCAGAATCGCGCTACAATATTCGTTGGTCAGTCGGTTTTCTCGGTAGGGCGATGGAAGTGCGAGTGAAAAATCCGGGATCAGAATCGCGCTACAATATTCGTTGGTCAGTCGGTTTTCTCGATAGGGCGATGGAAGTGCGAGTGAAAAATCCGGGATCAGAATCGCGCTACAATATTCGTTGGTCAGTCGGTTTTCTCGGTAGGGCGATGGAAGTGCGAGTGAAAAATCCGGGATCAGAATCGCGCTACAATATTCGTTGGTCAGTCGGTTTTCTCGGTGGGCGATGGAAGTGCGAGTGAAAAATCCGGGATCAGAATCGCGCTACAATATTCGTTGGTCAGTCGGTTTTCTCGGTAGAGCCATGCAAGCGCGAGTGTGGAATGCGGAATCAGATTAGCTTGAGAATTTTCGAATGGCAGACAATTTTCAGGTAAGAGTGATGGGGGTGCGAGTGAAAAATCCGGGATCAGAATCGCGCTACAATATTCGTTGGTCAGTCGGTTTTCTCGGTAGGGCGATGGAAGTGCGAGTGAAAAATCCGGGATCAGAATCGCGCTACAATATTCGTTGGTCAGTCGGTTTTCTCGGTAGGGCGATGGAAGTGCGAGTGAAAAATCCGGGATCAGAATCGCGCTACAATATTCGTTGGTCAGTCGGTTTTCTCGGTGGGCGATGGAAGTGCGAGTGAAAAATCCGGGATCAGAATCGCGCTACAATATTCGTTGGTCAGTCGGTTTTCTCGGTAGGGCGATGGAAGTGCGAGTGAAAAATCCGGGATCAGAATCGCGCTACAATATTCGTTGGTCAGTCAGTTTTCTCGATAGGGCGATGGAAGTGCGAGTGAAAAATCCGGGATCAGAATCGCGCTACAATATTCGTTGGTCAGTCGGTTTTCTCGGTAGGGCGATGGAAGTGCGAGTGAAAAATCCGGGATCAGAATCGCGCTACAATATTCGTTGGTCAGTCGGTTTTCTCGGTAGGGCGATGGAAGTGCGAGTGAAAAATCCGGGATCAGAATCGCGCTACAATATTCGTTGGTCAGTCGGTTTTCTCGGTAGGGCGATGGAAGTGCGAGTGAAAAATCCGGGATCAGAATCGCGCTACAATATTCGTTGGTCAGTCGGTTTCCACGGTAGGGCGATGGAAGTGCGAGTGAAAAATCCGGGATCAGAATCGCGCTACACTATTCGTTGATCAGTCGATTTTCTCGGTAGAGCCATGCAAGCGCGAGTGTGGAATGCGGAATCAGATTAGCTTGAGAATTTTCGAATGGCAGACAATTTTCAGGTAAGAGTGATGGGGGTGCGAGTGAAAAATCCGGGATCAGAATCGCGCTACAATATTCGTTGGTCAGTCGGTTTTCTCGGTAGGGCGATGGAAGTGCGAGTGAAAAATCCGGGTTCAGAATCGCGCTACAATAATCGTAGATCAGTCGGTTTCCACGGTAGGGCGATGGAAACGCGAGCACGAAATCCGGGATCAGTGGTCATCGTGATCAAATAAATCATAATCGCGATGAAGACCGCGACGTGTATTTCCATATAACTAGTGGATCATATCACCTAACAGAGGTGGCTCCTAGATCCACACCTTACCCTACCCTACTAACCACCATTCCTTCCCGTGACAACTGTGGGGATGCTGTGGATTCCACGGTTTCTAGTAGCAACGGTTGTCGAACTAACATTCCTTCCCTTTCCTGATGACCGTAAGGACGTGGCCAGCGCCGTTATTGACTTTAAATAGCTGAACTCTCGAATTGTGCACATTGAGAATGGTTAGCTAGTCCCAAGCTTTCACATTCATTGGCTCTCTGTGCAACTTCGATTGTTCTGGTCAATCACGGAGTAGCAACTACGATGTGTACGGTTATCTTTGCTTGCTTGCTTGCTTGCTTGCTTTAAAAGTAAGACTGGTGAACAAACAGAGATAATACTTCAGCAGAAATATTGAAAAAAATGAGATACTAGTGATTCTAGTGCATGGAAAGCAATAGGCCAACGTTGTATCCAGTAATAGGCCAATTTTTGTACCATAGACCAACGTTGCATACCATCGCATCGAATCTTTTCAACTTAATTAAGTAAATTCTTGAATATTTACGTTAGTTTACTTCCAATTGCTGAAACATGCATTGCCTAGAGTGTGTAATAGGGTCAACATTTTATTTCTAGTGCTATTAATTCATGAGTTATGGTCAAAATTGTCAAGGCGGCTTGCAAATTAGGCCAAGGAATGGTACATATACCCTACTTGGCGAACAGACACTCCGTACGTACCTCCCAACCTAGCAAACTGAAGTCAGAAGGACAACAGTGCCCAGACTGCACTACCAGATAAGACCACATTCTCGAGTACTCTCGAGTCGCTTCACGTTTCGGTTGACCACTATCACATTCGACCATGCAGCGGCGTCATACCGTAGTATTGTGACCGGTACTGTCGAGGCAGCTTACGCTTGCTCGATACTATTTCCGAGTTATATTACATTACCTTTGACAATACCATTATCGCCTTGCTTGCCCTTTTGCTTATCGTAGATCATGATCCTAAATTGCTTCAGTGAGCGCTTGGAGTTGATCGTGCGCCCGCCTGTGGTGAGCCCTGAGATACCCCCGCAGTGATGTTGTAGCTCCTATGTGTCATAGATTACCACCATGTTCTGGAAGTAGCTCTCCGGTATTCGGCATAGGCTAACCAGGACTCCTACGACCGCGCAATAGTGGGTTCCCGTTCGCTTCTTTTGGAGCGCCATCTCGGCCCTTCCGGTAGCCGAACTGGTTATCCGAGAGGCCAGACTCATCGGGTTTCTCGGTATAGACCATTAGCCTGAATAGAATTAGGAATCGCCAGGTGGCTTCCCGGGTTTCGGGCAGTGAATAACTGCGGAAATGCTCATAGAACACTAAGCCGAGAAGCAGACTTTGTCCCAATGGGAACGTTGAAGAAGAAGAAAAAGACGCATACAAGTTGATTCTGGGTTTGGTTTACATGGCCTTCCATGGGCATGGTAATGCTGAATACCCGTACGCTTGCCTTTCTTGTTCTTCTTATATGTTAAAGGTTCCGACGGTTTTCTCAGAAATTACTCCAGAGATTCACTAAATCATTTGCTCAAGAAGTTATTCCAAAACTTCCGGAAATTCCACCAGTTAACTAATGAACAATTTCTCCTGAAAGTAATACAATCATCTTATTAGGATTACACAATACATTTTCACACAGACATTAGTAGGATTTTGTTCAGGTATTGTATAATATTTCCACCGAAGTTACCAATAGCATATTATTAGAAATTCAATAACAATAATTGCTCAATTAAATATCTCTAGCATATTTTGTAGAAGCTTTCCAAGCTATTTGTTTAGGGGTTTTACTTAAATATTTAGAGGTGGCGTAATCGCGTCAAAGTTGAATTTTCTATTAATAAAATGGTGTTTTAACTTCAAGTGCCATTTTTATCAATTTTGAATCGAACTCCATATTTTTTTCATTAAACTCTCAGAAATTAAATTTCGAATAAACTTGTAGAACATTAAAGCTTTCCAAAGTCATGTAAATGAGATTTTAAAGATTAAATTTTATTTTATTTTTTTACTAAAAAAAACCCAAGCAACACACATGTTATAATAGAGTTACGACAGCGCAAGTTTTGGTTGTATAGAAGTTTATTTTACGTCATTTAAACATTGTGTTGAAATAACGTAAAATAAACTTCAATACAACCAAAACTTGCGCTGTCGTAACTTTTATATAACATGTGTGTTACTTGGGAAGGGACCAATTTCAAATCTTTTAGCGCGTTTTTGTAGATATTTATGTTGCCTAAGATTGTTGTGAATAGACTGAATTAAAAAAATGGTTTCAACACATATAAATATCGAAAACCGTTCAAAAACATGTATTTTACAAAAAAAGTTAGAATTTTGGCAAAATTTTAATTGTTTTCATGGTTTTCATGGTTTTCATGGTTTAAAGTGAATAATTTATTCTTAATCATCATATGGAAATCTTAAGGTTGAAGGATTCATCATTGACATAATCGTCATCATTGAAAATTCGAAAGCAGTTTTCTCGCTCAAAACTAAAATGTTTGCATTGCAAATGTATTCACTGTACTCCATTTTCCTCCCTCAAAACAGTGAATACTTTTTCACTGCGAAAATATCAGTTTTGAACGAGAAAACTGCTTTCGAATTTTCAATGATGACGATTATGTCAATGATGAATCCTTCAACCTTAAACTCCAATTTTTGGAGTGCTCTGAATTAAAAAAATATGTTCATGGAGGTGAACCAGCTCTCAAGCTAAAAACCTCTTAAATAAAGATAAAAAAATGTTCATGTTCAAAATGCGATGATTTTTTTAAATATCCTCCACTGTTTTCCATATTCCTAAATATGATGCGTGTAGTATCCAGAGAATGTTTGGAGTAAATACTTGCAAAAAAAATTTCTTAACTCCAATTTTTCATGAAAAAACAAGTTTTACGGCATGTTTTGGCAGTTTTGGTGAAAAATTTCATAAAAATGAATCCTTTGATGAATAGTTTCTTCAGGACAAAGATAAGCAACAGAAATATTTACAAATGCACGCTAAAATATTTGAAATTGGTCAAGCGGCTTGAAAGTTATCGGATCCTAAAGTTAAACTTTTTTTGTTAAAAGAAGAAAAAATGAAAAAAATCTTCAAAAACTCATGTTTTGCGTGACTTAAAAATTAATATTCTACAAGCTCATTCAAAATTTAAAATGTCAGAAATTCATAAAAAAAATATGTAGAAAATCGGTTGAAAATTGAAAAAGTTATGGCACTTGAAGTAAAAACAGCTTTTTATTAATCGAAAATTCAACTTTCAGGCGATTGCGCCACCTCTAAATCTCAATATTTTTAGCTCAAACTCAGAGGTTTCTCTTTTTATGTCATTTGAATCCAGAAAAACTTACGAATTCCAGGTTTGAACAACTTTTTAAAAATAAGCCAGAGCCTAATGCACACTAAAAAGTTTCTATTTTTCCTAAAGGTTCCAGCGGGAGGTCCTTCATGAACTCTTGAGAACGTCCTTGAGAATTCCTTCGGAAGTTTTATCAAAGAACCAAATTCCATCAAGTGTTCCTACAATAGTTCCTCCAAAAGTTGCTCTTGAGTCCCATTACGAGTTCTTCCAGAAATTATAATAGAAAGTCCTGGATCAAGTCCCTAATTTTATCAACAATGAAAAAACTCCAGAATTTCATCTAGAAATTTTTGTTGGAGTCTCTTGAGGAACTTATTCAACAGTTCCTTAAGCATCCCTGGAAACATCACTCATTTATTTTTTGCGGAGTACAAACACTCAATACAGTCATACCTCGATATAACGTAACCTCGATATAACGTAACCTCGATATAACGTAACTCGATATAACGTAACTTTTACCTCGATATAACGTAACTTTTTTTTTTGGTTCCAACTTTTCACTATTTAAATAATTAGAGTGATTTACAAAAATTTCTATATGATATTACACCCCTCCTGGAACCAAGCCTGCTATCCAGTTATGGGTTATACGACCAATTTCAAAGTGTTATAAGTGTTTTCGGTGTCACAGTTGATAAGAAATGTTATATAACTCTTCACAGAACAAATATAACATCTTCTACTCATTATTAGCATTATATCCCTTATTATAGCCTTTAAACTCCAAACGAGATGACAGTAGACAGCGATTTCGTGTGATACTGGGTGTAAGAACGCCAGTAACGGTCCGCTTTGTCTTAGAGTAAATTTTGCAGAAAATCACTAGTGAAATTCTCAGATAAATCCCTGGAGGAACTTCTTGAGAAATCACTGGAGAAATTCGCGAAGAAATCCTCAGAAGAACTCTTGAAGGAATTCCTAAAGACATTCCTGAATAAATGGAGGAACTCCTGGAGGAATTCCTGGAAAAAATCGTGCTTTATCCTCGGAGGAATTTCTACCGCAATAAACACAGTTATTCCTGGTAAAATTCAGGGGCAGTCTTTAATTCTTCTTCTGTATAACTCTCAGCAGGAACTCTCTTCTGTATAAATCTCAGTAGGAACTTCTGGAGAAATTCGTGCACTGGTGGAATCCTAGTTGGATTTCCAAGAAGGGTCACAGTGAGAATCCATGGAAAAAACTCAGGTTGAATTCCTGAAGTAATTTAAAAAATCCTGGATGCATTCTAGGAAGAATTCCTGGAAAAATCAAATAAGGAATATCTGGTGGAATCTTTGAAGAAAATTCTAGTGGAATTCTATCTGTTATTCTTGGAGAAATCCTTACAGTATTTTTTTTAAAGAATGACTTCTGAAACTCAGAAGGAAATTCCCAAGGAATCTCTGGAGAAACTTCTGGAGAAATCACAGAAGTTTTTCTAGCGGAATCTGAAGAGGAAGTTCACTGCGATTTACTTCTAGCAAGTAAGAATTCATTTGATAGAAGTAAGTCACAGTGACTCCTGTGCAACAAAACCAGTGCCGCCGTGAGTTTTCTGCGACAAATGTGTTACTTAGGACTCTTCGAACAGGAATAGTTGAAATATTGGAACTTTTTGGAGGATCCTTGCAGGAGTGACTTTAGAAATCCTAGTAGGAATTTTAAGAGGAACGACATAATTAAGCCTTGGAAAAGTCTTAGACAGAATAAATCTTGAAAAGCAAATCTCTTTGGGGAATAATTAAATTAATTAATTATCGATTTTTGCGGCTTAACCAGCCGAATGGAAGTTTTACTTTATTCCAAAAGCTAGACTTTACATATACTGGCGTGAGTGAGAAATGGACAAATTGAGGTGAAATTTGCGAAAAAGTTACTCGTCCTCTCGGTGAGACTCGAACTCACGACTCCTACTCACTAGACAGGCGCGTTGCCGCTACGCCACGAGAAGACTCGAAGACGTAGCTGCTAACCTGAATTCAAGTTCAACACAAAATTCCGAGATTATCTTTTCCACAGATTGCACCCCTTTCGGATGTAATGAGATGTACATCCACACTACGCATATATTGTATATGTAAAGCCTAGGCGAGAGCGCATTGTTTTTGTGTGTTGGAAGTCCAAACACCTCTCATCGACGACTGTGTCGAAGAGATCGCGCGGTGAGCGGAAAGCTTCCAATGGGTCGCGACGTTCTCTCTTTGGGGAATCCTACAGAAATTCCTTGAGAACCCACAGGGGAAATTCGTGGAGGAATCATATCAAGAACATCTGGAGCAATTAAGGCAGGCGTTCCCAAAGATATCATAGCAGATATAAAACTCAGTAAGAATTTATGGAGGAATCATAGAAGGTTGAAGGATCCTTGGATAAATATCCTTAGAATCACATGAGGTATTTCATGAGGCACTCAACCTGGGTGAATTCCCGAATTGTTTCTAGAGGAATCCCGAGAGGAATTCCCGGAGGCTTCATCGGATTATAATTTTGCCAGCGTCACATAGATTTCTTACTTATAATCACACCCAGTCTTGTTAGCGATCACAGTCACACCTTTTCGTCGATATTCGGCTGCTCTTATCTTATCTTATCTTATCTTATCTCATTTAGATGCAAAAAAACTTTTAAAAATATATAAAATTCAATGATGAAAAACTATATAAGAAAGGCTGGAAATCACTGTTGGGTGATTAACATAATCTTTTCGGTAATTTTCTTTTCAAAATATGTATTTAAAACGAAATTCGTGAAAAATTTTTTTTGCTTCGATATAACGTAACTTCGATATAACGTAACGAAAATAAAATTGCAGTTACGTTATATCGAGGTATGACTGTAGCATTTTTTCTGGGAATTTCTCTCTAAATTCTTCGAGGAGTCAGTCTACAGGTTCCAGTAAGAGCTTATTTGTCTTCTTCTTCCTCTTTATTACTCTTTTTGGTGGGATTGGTCGTTTTATGGCTTTGAGTTCCCACTGAAACTTGGCCTGTCACTCTTCAACTTAGTGTTCTTAGTGAGCACTTCCACAGTTCTAAATTGAAGGACTGTTTTGGCTTGTCAGGGCAATATTTGCTATATTTTCATGCAATGGCATGTATTTGTAATTTGTGAGGCAAGCACAATGACACACTATGCCAAGAGAAGTCGGGCAGAGAACCCGCCGTCTCCGGATTGACGATCCAAAACCTTACCCACAAGGCTTATTGCAGACCTCATAAGAGCACTTAAAGGAATATGCAAGAAGCGTTTGGAAAAAAAAATCTGGAGAGAAGTTCCTGAAAAAAACTCCTTTGGTAATTCCTCAAGCATTTTAGGGAATATCTGTCCAAATTCGTTTGATATGTTATTCGGGAAATCCTTTAAAAAGTTTTAAGAGGTCAGAAGACTGGCATGCACTTTTTAATAACAATAACGATAAGCCTCACTTGTTACCTACGGCAGTTCAACAGTAGATAAATATGCTCCTTTTTAAGATAACGCTTCAATCGCTGTGTTTGGAACAGGGGAGACAACACCGTATCTTCGAATGACATTTCTTTTATTATATTCATTGTCAACAGTATCACTTCCCTACATTGCCTGCGTCAATCAGGAAACGTAAATTATGATCAACACTCATTAGCCAAGTCAACCTTGAAACGGGTACCCTTGTGGATTAACCGGTTCAAAACAAATATTATCAAAAAGAAAACGTCGTAAAGTCTTTCGCTTCAACCGCTTTACATTGGATAATGGTTCAGACAGCGACGGTCATCTTCAAACTATTCCCATCGCACCCAACATACGAACCATGCTCCAAACCAATCACATGCTAAAAATAAAGGGATATAAAAAGACAGCTGTAGGACCTTGGGATCTTGGAAGAAATTTTGTTACACACGCCGCTTCCACGCTTCGAGTGGAAGGAAAACATACTTAGGCCGTGTCGATCCGCATATGTATCTGATCTACGAGCATGAACTTGAGCCATGAGGGAAACACTGTCGATGACTTACTTATTCTTATCACTGAATCAACAGACTCCGGCTGCGTCGACCCAATTCCACTCAGAAGCACTACTGGTTGCTATTTACTGGTTCCGACGCCGTTGTTAATGAGTAACCACTCTCAGCTGTTAACCTTTTTCCTACATGCATACACTGCCTTGCGTTCAATAGAACGCTATCAACAAAACTATCTCAAATAACAACACAAGTCTCACTCGCAAACTGGAACCGGCTCGCGTAGACTTCCCGGCACTGTAGACCCAATAGAACTGAAACGCACTAGTCACAATCTATTCGCCAGTAGCGAATAATTAGTCGAAAACACTTCCAGGAATAAGAACCGACCATTCACTACCACGGAGCACTGACCGGCTCTGCTCATCGAATCGTAAAGTTCAGACTGATCCGCGCGATCGAACGTCGATCAAGCAACTGATCCGCTTCACCGCTAATCCGCCGACTACGAAGAAGCACATGCAACCGCAACCGTATCGTACCCTCCTCGCTCGTACCTACTACACACTGTCCATAATCAAAGCCACCCTTGAGTCAGCTGTTCCGATCGCGCGCGAGCGCGCCGTCTGGCTGCTTCCGAAGTAGGCGCTGTTAAGCCAACTGACCCAGAAGAGCGAGGAATGTCGCTGAAACTGGAACTACAGGTAGCACTTTTGCGTATCGCGTCACGGCTACAACGGCGGCGATGACGACGACGACAACGCAACGAAGGAAACCGGAGAACCCGGCGTTTATGACGCCACACCAACCGTAACCTACGGTTTCTGCCAATCCGATCCGCAACGCTAACGCAACACAAAACGTGGACGGACGACACACGGTCAGAATTGCAAACTGCGTCGACGCGACTCAACAGCAACAACCGGATGGACGGGCGGTCGTTGTAGGACTAAGCCGAGCGCGTCTCCATGAGTTGTTCGGAGTGTTAAGGGATCTGTCAGTGATACGCCGAGTTGGTGTGAAAAAGGTATCGATATTACGAACGATTACACGCGAGTTAAGTACAATCAGGGGGCTGGGGTGGGTATGTGTTGGACGTTTTTTCATACGCCTATTTAAACGACAAATGGATGATTGATTATGGGAGCAAAAACACGTGCCTGAAGGTGTCGGTATTAGTTGATTTCAACGATGCCAATTGTGACAATAATACTTTGTAGCTATGCTATCATTACAGATATTCGTGCAACTGCACCATTTCTACTTGGTTTTAAATCTGTATAAGCAGTTTATGCGTTTATTAATGCGTGTATATGTATACCTCTTTTACTGTTTATGCGATTAGACAACGAACAATTTGCAAACAATGACGTTTGTGAACACAAACATTAGAAAACTTTCCACTTTTGTAGATCAAATGTTACATCAGCAGATCTCGCCATTTGAGTACCGGAACGGAAGCCTCGTGCAAACCAAAACAAGCACGACACCCTATCACTGATAAGGCAATATTACTTCCAATTAATCAGCGATAAGCACTGGTTCCCATCGTTTGCGCCGGCCTGGGCTCCCAAGTAAATTAAAATAAGCAACTGCAGTAACATATAGGAAAAATACCTGGATGAAATAAAGTCTGCCGCCTTTTGCTCATTCGACAGTTCGCATGTTTGATGCGAACTCCTATATTTAAGGTGCAAAATTATTTCGCATCGATTTCTCAAGGAGCTAAAACCCAGTCATGCAAAACGGTAGAAGACAAAGTGTTTCACTCAATGGCACATTCCGCAGATTTGGATGAATATTGGCCATTCACTGTTTCGAATCGCTAAGAACACATCCATTTAGTATGTCACGCTTAAATTTGACATTTCTCGACTCCCCTTGTGTACTTTTTTCTTCTTGATTTGCTTCCTGTATGTAATGCATTGCTTTTCACATCTTCGTAATGAATGGATGGTCCCCTAATTTTAACGCGTAGCTCATCTGTTCTGCAACACTTCAAGAGATGCACAGTAAAAAATCAATAAATAAGCTATTTTTGTGAATGTGGCCTATCACAAATTAAATCCCCTTCCCTCTCTAAGAAGATTAGGTGCGCTGGTTTTGTTTACGAAGAGATTTGTGCACTCGAAATCGTGAGTAGATACCAAAGTCGGCCATTGTGGCGGCCATTTTGGGATTTTAACAAGTCTGTCCTTAACTTAACACCCTTACTGCAATAACCATAAATTTTCACCTATATGGTTGATAGTAACTTTAAGTTTATACCTACATGGTTTCGCATTGTGCGATTTACGCAGTGTATTCTGTGTATCCTCGCCTTTAACGTTTTTCAATTGATGCTGATCTGGTTTCTTTTTCGTGCTCTGATTGTAAAGAGTTTAATCTTGCCTACCCGAGCAGAAGGGAATAGCAACAGCATAATAGAATGTGTTATTCTGGAATTTTTAAAATATTTCAATAACAAATTTTGATATGAATAAGTTGTTAATAACAATCTGAAAACAAAATTTGCTTTTTTTCTGTTGCGAATAGGAACTCCTCCAAAGTCCCATATGAATTCAATGGGATACGCAACAATAGGATCTATTGTTCAATGTTTCATTCATAATTGGGACGCTATTGTTGGCGCAAGCGATTTATTATCGAAAACAGAGAGAAACAATAGTTTTCGTTTATTTTCCAAACAACTTAAGATGAAAAACTACCGGCGTTTTGAAGCCCTTTATTAGGTGGTTCATTGTTTATAAGATAAATTTACATTATTACCTCATTGATTGACACATTTATCCAAGTGAATCTAAGTGGGCTCGATGCAGTGAAATCAATAAAAATAAAATGTCTAAAAATAATCAATAGAGTTTTTCTTCTTGATGACTTATTTTTTTACATTTTTGTCGAAAATGTGTTGTTCGTCCTTGAAATCCTCCAGTTGATCCGAAATGTTTCATAAAATGGCTAACACTTTATTACACTCTCTATATTCATATTCATACCTAACTGAAACTGGGACAAAAAAACAGGTATACTTTTCAAAGTGCTTATAAAACAAAAGGCTGATAAGTTGGCTCTGTAACAGTTAAAACGTAATGTCAGAAAGAAGAGGCCCAAGTAACACACTTGTCACAGAAGAGTCACGGCGGCGCAGGTTTTTGTCGCGCAGAAGTCACTGTGACTTACTTCTAACAAATAAATACTAACTTGCTAAAAGTAAGTCACAGTGACTTCTGCGCAAAAAAAAACATGCGCCGCCGTGACTCTTCTGGGACAAGCGTGTTTCTTGGGGGAACTGATGACAAAATAATATTTTCTCTTACAGTTCCTCACGGAATGAATTGAACAACGAAAATCTCGGATGGTGTAGTTTTGATTACAAAGCAAGTTATGTTGTAATATTAATGATCAAATATTTGTACAGTCCCAATGACACAATAATAACAGAACTTGTGCTGCAACAAAACATTTTATTGAAATGTAATTTAAAGAAATTATACCAAGAGCACGATCATAACAAAATAAGATTGCCCAACAGAACATATTATGGAACGGTGATGACTTAATAAGTTAATAATAACAAACCGAGATATAAAAACAGGTTTTGTGATTCCGTTGTTATTATTTTGATATTTTCCTCTGCTCGGGTAGTTTGGGTAGTGGATACGGTTAGGATAGCTCAGATAAATCTTCAGCATAATAGAACAGCGGCGATCAATTTTTACAAAATGGTACATACAGCCCAAGTGGCTTTAATCCAGTGGTTCTTAAACCATCTCCCCGTAGAGCTGCACGCTCGCTGCCTCTGAATACGGCCATCCAGGTTAATTTCTCCCGGTAAGGTGTTCCCTCCTATCGGTTGAATGTCATTGCTTTAGTCCATGTGCTTTACTTTCCTTTCTAAGGGGAATTTATATCTGAGAAACCTTGTGCCGCTGTTTTCAGCAAAAATTAAATGGGAAACTCGCGTGTCATGTCTCGAGCATGTGTGCTTGCCAACAACACAATCGTTGCTACACTCATCTCTAAACTAATCACCAGAAAACCAGTATGCGCTGACACGGTAAAGGTAGGGTATGTCGTGCATTTCAAGTCCTATTAAAACTCATTAGCCAGCAGCTCCTATTACTACCTCCGCGTGGCACCGGCCGGGCTACGAGCACGATCAGCTAACAGACGTAAAGAGAAGGAGGGAGGGTTTTGCAAACCTGAGCGTCTGTTCTCTATGAGTAGCGACTCACAACAGCGTGTAGAACTACAGCTACCCAAGACATGACGTCAAGATCATCATAAGAGATCTAAACGCTCTGGTAGGCCAGTAGGAGGATTTCAGATTGACGTTTGACAGCTGATGCACGAAAATGGCATACGACTTATCGATTTCACCGCTTTCAAAAAATGGCCATACGCAGCACAACTTCCCTCACCGATACACCTGGAGGTCGCCACAACAGGTGAAATCCCAAATGAAGCACGTCCTGTTTGGTGGACGGCACTTCTCCGACGTAATCAACATCAGGAAATGTCGTAGCGCTAACATTGACTCTGACCACTACCTGGTGATGGTAAAATGCGCCAAAAACTCTCCGTAATCAACAACGTAAGGTACCGACGGCCTCCATCGTATACGCGCAGGATCTCGAGGCAACGTTGCCGGACGAAGGTGAGCTCAATAAAGCCCCTCTCGAGGACTGCTGGAGAATGATAAAAGCAGTCATGAACAATGCAGCTAAGACAAACGTTGGGTATGTGGAACCGAGTCGAAGGAACGATTGGCTCAACGATGAGGATAGAGAGATTTTAACGAGAAAAACGCAGCGAGGGCGATCATGCTGCAGCTCGGGATTCGATAGAACGTGAAAAGATATAAAAGAACGCGGAAACAGCAGATCCGCTCTTTCTGGGAGAAGAGCGAAGACGCGGAGACGCTCAAAGGCAACCCGCAAAGGCTTCGCCCCGCGAGTCGAAATATGCAGGGGTAAGGACGGGAGCATCTTGATGGACGGATGTGAGATGATCGAAAGGTGGAAGCAGCACTATGACGAACTCCTGAACGGTGCAGGGAGCGCATACATGGAGGACCAAGGCAGCGGGAGAAATGACTACTTCAGTACAGCAGGGAGCAATGATGATCCAATTCTCACGTTGAAGTAAAGGGATGCTATCCAGCTGCTCAAGAACAGTAAGTCAGCTGGTAAGGATGGCATCGGAGTTGAACTCATCAAGATGGACCTATAAAAGTTGACCAACCGCCTGCGCCGGCTAATAATCCGGATCTGGGAGACTGAACAGCTACCGGAGGAGTTAAAAGGGTCATTTGTCACATCTATAAGAAAGGTGACAAGATGGAGTGTACGAACTTTCTAGCGATCACAATATGGAATGCCCAGATCAATTTCCGTCGTCTTTTACGTAAAATTAATGATTTTGTGGGAAGTTATCATACCGGCTCCATTGACGGCCGCTAAACAACGGACCAAATCATCACCGTGAGACAAATCCTCCAAAAATGCCGCGAATACCAGGTCGCACCGCACCACCTGTTCATCGACTTCAAAGCGGCGTACGACAGTATCAATCGCAAAGAGCTATAGAAAATCATAGCCGAGGACGGACTTGTATGCCTACTGTTTAACATCGCACTGGAAGGTGTTATGCGACGAGCTGGGCTCAACAGCCGAGGCACGATTTTCACGAAACCCGGCTGTTTTGTCTGTTGCGCGGATGGCATGAATATTATTGTTAGAACATTTGTATCGTTGGCAGAAATGTACACCGCCTGAAACGTGAAGCAACAAAGGTCGGAATGATGATGAATGCGTCAAAAACGA
The DNA here is from genome assembly GCF_035046485.1 of Aedes albopictus. Taxonomy (NCBI): domain Eukaryota; kingdom Metazoa; phylum Arthropoda; class Insecta; order Diptera; family Culicidae; genus Aedes; species Aedes albopictus. The sequence continues at coordinate 292,205,852 of NC_085136.1, read as the reverse complement.
AGTATAGGGTGTCCCAGAAAGTATGGGCACAACTTTGAAGCTCTGCCATTTGGGAATGGATGCATTTTTTTTGTCTGTATTAACGAGATTTTTAACCCTAGGCTAGTTAATCTCGGGACCCACGCTTTACTTCCCTTCCGAAGGAAGAACCCGGTGTAATAACCAACAAAAGTTGGTTAATAATCTTTTAAGCATGACTTAAAAGGCTGTTCCACAAAGGAACTTTGCAGTCTAGAGCAGTATGACAGAACTACTCTCGCAGTATTCACTTTTACTCTCTGCTGAGAGCATTTATCGTTTACACATGGGTATTGGTCATTAGGTCACTACATGTCGGGAGTGGGATTCGATCCCAGGTCCTCGGCGTGATAGTCTTGTGTTCTAACCACCACGCCAGGTCCGCTCCACGGAATGGATGCATAAACAAACTTTATTTTCACACATCTTCTTCTTCTTTCTTCTTCTTTTTGGCACTATGTCCCCACTGGGACTTGGCCTGCCTCGCTTCAACTTAGTGTTCTGTTTGAGCACTTCCACAGTTATTAATTGAAGGGCTTTCCTTGCATGCCATTGCATGAGGCAAGCACAATGACACACTATGCCCAGGGAGTCGAGAAAATTTTCCCGACTGGAACGGGAATCGAACCCGCCGTCTCCGGATTGGCGATCCATAGCCTTAACCACTAGGCTAACTGGCGACCCCTATTTTCACACATATCCTGCCTTAATATGTCAACATCAAATGCCAATCATTGAAATTTGCATTTCACACTTCGTTTGAATGCGGCAGAACATTTCCTGAAAGACCTTTTAAAGCTTCTGCACAAATTGCTATATTTTTCAATAACATCGCTTAACAAATTGTTTTACACGCATAAAATTAAGCTCAATAAAAATTTCAAAAAAAAAATCCGTGTATTTCTACATGCGTATCTATTATACAACCCTAGGTTCGAACTGAAAACATATACTTTTGAACCTGAAATATGAATTGAAACACTAAAATCGATATCTTTGAAAACCTGTTTTTCTAATAGTTGAAAACAAGCTTCTTAATAAATATCACAACATGCAGAAAATTACATTTTAATTTCACTATAAGTTCAATAAATGCTCCAGCTTTATAAAGTGTAGATTGAATTCTTTTTATTCTCGTCAAAACATGTTTTAAAACTCGAATGTCTGTGGGCATGTCTAATCCAGAAATAGAAAAGGCGAATTTTTCAGTTTTCTCAAAATTATGATTTGCCTGTAAGCACAATCAAAACATATTTTTATAAGAAAATTCAATCAACCATCTGAGAAAACATGTTTTTGAATGTATCATGTGAAAAAAAATCGAAAAAAAAGTTTCGAATTTGGATATTTGGCAAAACCGTAAAAAAGTAGTTTGTGCAGAAGTTTTAAAAGATGATTTTCCATTTTAATCATTCTGCATATAGAAACCATTTCTAATGTATAAACTCTTCACAGGTATTAATTGAAATACTCTCAATAATAATACAAAAATATAAAAATTGTTGTTTGTTAAGAAAATGATTGTATTTTCGCTATACAAAGTTGTGCCCATACTTTCTGGGACACCCTATACATGCTGGCAAACCAGGGTAGCAATGTTACGATTGACGGGAACACTTTTTAGGTGGTGGAAGGCTTTGTCTACCTTGGATCCTTACAACATTAGCGATGACATACGAAAACGCTTAATCAGTGGAAGTCGAACCGCATTGGGCCCCACAAATAGATGTAAGCGCCGTCATCGCGACGTTTTTTTTCACGCAATATAGCAATAATAGTTGTTGATTTTGAAAAGTTATCCTTTTTTCTTCTATATTTTTGTCGTATTTTCTTGAGATCTTTTATGAATTATTAGTATATTTGTTTATCATTTTATTATTATAATCATCACCATTTATTACTGCAATACATTGAAGATCTAAGCTTTGGAAGATGTTATGGCAATTTACGTATTATATTCTTGGAGGATTTCCGTCCGTATTCTCAGTGGCTTTTTAACAATTCCCTTGGCAAATTTCTGGTTAAACTCCCGTTAGCCTAATGGTTGAGGCTAAGAATAGCCTTTCCGACAACGGGTAACTAGATTCCCAATCCTACTGATAGATAGATACTCATAGATTCCTTTTTAATAATGCTCCACAGATTCTTTCAGATACTTTAGGGAGGTTTTTTTTTTAAAAAAAAAAGTCCTCCCTCTAGTGGAAACTACAGCAATTTCACCTTTTTTTTCTAGAAAAGCTTTCATGCTCAAGAAATTACTCCATGGATTCTCCATTTTAGAAATTTCTCCTAATTTTTTTTATTTCAAAAAACCATCCAGGGATACCAGACAAGCGATTTTTTAGAATATCAATTCATAAAATTTTCCAAATATTCTTACAGAAGTATTTTAAGGGCTGGCTTAATATAACTCACCAGTGATTCGTTAAGCAATCCCCAATTTCCATTTAGACATTTTTCCAGAGATTGCATTAGGAATTTCTCCAGAGATTCCTCCATATTTTTTTTCTAAAAAAATTCATAGAACATTTCGACATTGCTCAATTGAAAGAAAGCTCATAAAATGAGTCACGCAAAAATTATTCATTTTAAGCCCCTCGTGCCTAGGAGAGCTTTTTGTGTGGGTGAATCGACACACTTTGCTCATTTTCCCCTCTATTCAAAGCGTAACGTTGTTTATGGACTTTTCCCTTTTTAAAATATCTTCAAAAATTCCCTCTAAAAGTAATCCATGTGTTCTTTTAGAAATTCCTCCATCGGTCCTTGCAACATCTCATTCAGGGATTTTTCAATAAATTTCTCAATGGCTCCAAGCAGGTAGAAATGAACATAGATATTCCTTCAGGAGTTCTTCCTGGTATACCTACCTCCATATTTTTCCTCGAAAATTCCTGCAGGAATTCTTCCAAAGATGCCTTTGAAAATTTCTCCAGAACAGGGATGGGAACACTCACTTGGAAAGAGTTACATTCACTTGGTATTTTCTCAGTTCAGAAGCATGCTATCAAAAAACAGTGTATGGAGCACTTTTACCCTGTGGTTTTATCTCAAACTTTTCCGAACACGTCAAGGGTCGTACACGCATACCAAAGTCGTGAGAGGGCTATGAAGACGAGTCTCCACGAGGTGAATGCAAATTACACTCACCTCGTGGAGAGTTGCCTTCAACGCTTTGTCCCGACTTTGGTATGCGTGTGCGACCCTTGATGTGTTCGGAAAATTTTGAGATAAAACCACAAGGTAAAAGTGCTCCATATACTGTTTTTGATAGCATGGTGTTGGGAATACTCACCTGCAAGAGGGATGCTCACTTGCTTCTATCTCAGTCCAGAAGCATGCTATGAAAAAATGATGTTTGAAGGGCTTTTAGATTGTAGTTTAATCTGAAAGTTTGCCGAATAAAGTAAAGGTCGCAGACGCATACCAAAGTTGTGAGAGAGCTGTGAGTACGAGGTGAGTAAAATTCGTGTAATTTATACTCATCTTGTGCTCACAGCTCTCTCACAGTTTTGATATGCGTCTGCGACCTGTACAGTATGACCCATAAAAAAAATGCGACACTCCAATTTTTTGCGATCTTTGGTGATTTTTAATGGAATAATTCTAATAAATTCAACTTTTTTGGATTAGGATACAATAAGGAGGTCATTGTCATACATGATCCCTAAATTTTTTGTCAAAATATTCATTGGTTACGTATATGGGGTATAATTGGGGTATAATTGTTAACAATTTCTAAAAAAAATCAAGTTTTCCTCTAATTTTCAGAGCAAAATGAATTAAGATAAAAACTTTTAAACACATGTAAACCATGAAGAAATATGTACTCTTAAATACGCCCACGTTTGGAAAATATTTTTAAACAAATTTCGAATGTTTAGGAACCCAAAACTAAAAAAAGGTGCTATATATTAAAACCGTATTTAAGATAAATTAATAAAAAACTTAACACTGTTCGAACATTTTTCAAAACAATTTTTTGACGATGAAGGCTAATAAACCTACCTTTATAATAGGTACAAATACTAAGTACTTAAAAACAATTTCATGCTTAAAACATAATATTTTCTAAAAATTATCATTTGTCAAGTAATTCTATTTTCAGCAAATGTCTCATAATTTATAATACAATATTTTTTTCGTTCTTGTCCGATGAACCGACGAACTCCTGAAGACCTTGTCCAGCCATGATAGTACTATTTTGAAAATAAAATTTGATTGAATGTGACGGAAAGCAATTGAAAGAAAATTATATTCTTAAAAAACGGCCTCTGGCGCGTGGACGATTTCGACATCCATATGTTTAACGTTATATTTCCAACGGTATGTGAATGAAATCAGTCTATGTTCCTATGCCATTATCAGATTAGTGGCTCTACTATACTATCCAATAGATACATGCAAGGTTAATCGGTTCGAAGTAGGGGAACGATGGCTTTGAAAACTGTCGCATTTTTTTATGGGTCATACTGTACTTTATTCGGCAAACTTTTAGATCTAACTAAAGTCTAAAAGCCCTTCAAACATCATTTTTTGATAGCATGCTTCTGGACTGAGATAGAAGCAAGTGAGTATAACTTTTTGCAAGTGAGTATTCGCAACACTGCTTCTGAGATAAGAAAAAAGCAAGTGAGTGTAACTCTTTCCAAGTGAGTGTTCCCATCCCTGCTCCAGAAATGTTTCCTAGAAACTACTACAGAAATTCCTTTGGACATTTTTCATGAGAATTTTCTATAATACTTTTCCGAAGTTAAGTGTTGCTCTTGTCTAGACATTCTTATAGAAACAAAACACGAATTTGATAAGGAATACCTTCACGAGTTCCTCTAAATATATCCTAATAAATTTCAAAAAGGATTTCCCAAACGGTTTCTCAAGCCATTTTTTTCAGGTATTAGGCAATGAATTTATTCAGAAACCTTCTAGGATTTGTTTGCCAGTTTGCCTATTTATGATTCATATATTCCCCCAGGATTTTTTTAAGAATATCCCCAGAGATTTCTACAGAAATTAGACAGAAGAAGATACATTCAAAAACTCCCTCGAGGATTCTTTCAGAAAATTCTTCCTCCTGAAGAAAAAGTTCCTCCTGAAATATTTCCAGAGACTCCAGTAGTTCAAAGATTCTCCTATGAATGTCAGCAAGGGTTTTTAAAAAAATCTTTTTTGAGATTTTAGTCTAGTCTAGAGATTTTTCAAAAATTCTTCGGCAATTACACTAACATTCTGGAGAATTATTCCCTGAATTCCTGGAGATACCTCTGGATATTTCAAGAAAAAAAAATGAAAATTTCCTGAAGAAAATTTTCTGAAGCAATTTCTGGTGTAATTTTTGGAGGAGTTTCTGCAGGAATCTCTGTGGAATACCTGGAGGAAATCCCTAAGATAGCTCTGGAGGAATTTAAGGAAAAGTTCTGGATGAGTATCTTATCAAAATCTCTGAAGACATTTCTGAAGGACACTGTTGAGGAATTACTGAAGTAAAAATCGGAAAATTTTCTGCAGGAATGCATGAAATAATTTATACACCGAGCAGAAATTGCAGACTAAGGCATTGAAGCAGTACTTGAATAAATCCATGTATAAATTTCTGAAGGAATTATTGGAGGATACATATTTTGAAGCAAACCCTTGAAGAACTGCCAGAGATACTTGTGGAGGAGTTTTTAAAATAACTTCTAGCAAAATGTCTGAGTTTAAAGTAATCGCTAGAAGAATTTTTGGATGAAATCCAAGAAAAATTTTAAACAAATCTGGAAGAATTCTTAAAGGAATTACTAAGCCATGTTTCTAAAAGAATTGAATTGTTTGAAGGATTTTCCAAATGAATGATTGCAAATAAGGAGAATTATTCGATGGTGATTTTTTTGAGATATTCATGAAAAAACGACAAGAAATAAATGATTTTTTGAAGAACCCTTAAAAGAATCTCTGAAGGGACCCCAGCAAAAAGTCTATAAAAACTTAGGAAGGTCTCCACTCTATGAATCCCAAGAGAAGTTTATGGTGCAATGCCTGGAAGAATATTTGAGGAACTTTTTAGACAAACCTCGTGAGAAGGTAAGGAACCTCTCGAAAAGCTCTACCAAAAAGTCCAGAAAGCAAGCTTGCAATAAAAAAATCTAAATTTCTGAGGGAATCGTTGAAGAAATTTCGGAATGAATACTGCAATTTTCTGCAATAATTTCTTGAAGTATTACCGAGAAAAATAAATAACTGGAATAATTATTGATGAAACTTCTGAAGGATTAACTAGAGGAGCTCCTCTGCAATCTGTTATATATAAAATATAAATCCTGGAGGAAATACCAAAGGAATTCTTGAAGGTATCTTTGAAGGAAATCTCGCTGAATTCATGAAAAGAGTTCCTGCAATAATTCCTGAATTCTTAAAAAAAATTAAGAGAATTTTCAGAACAATCCGAAAAGGTAAACTATATTTTTATTAAACAATCATCAATTAATTTCAAGCTGCCGAATAATAACAGCATATGGTGTTTTAGAAACTTTTCGGTACCGAAATAATCGAAAATCGGATTAATACACTCCTCGGTTTGATATTTTACTTAACAACTTAAGTATATCATCCTGATTAGAAAAATCATCCATGTATAATATGTCATCGAATTACCCTACACACTGAAGGTGAATGTTAGCAGTGGGTAGTGGGCTTAGCTGATCAGAAGTGGTATCTACGGTCAATTAAGCTCAAGCCCGATAAAGTATGATGAGAGAGCCTCTGTCAGCTTCCAATGATTTGCCTGAAGAGCTTTTTGGTTAAAATGTTTCATCGACATTAGTATTTAGTATGGTGGTATTTTGGATCCGAAGTTCTCCTCCCATCATATAGTTGATCGTAAAGTACTGATGTGTTATTTCCAGTTCTTGGAACCGACCTTTCAAACCCTCTAAGCAGAAAACTCTCTTCGAATGGGTTTAATCTGTTTCTGAAAACCGATTACACTTATTTCCTTGTGGTAAGATGCAATCTGCAACTCTTAATCAAAATACAATATGGCTGCACAATAACATTTGGCATCACTGCATCTAATGGCTTTCAGAATTGTGAATAAAAAATCTGCAAAAATAACACCCCTTATACACCAACTTGTTATCACAAGCCGGGAGGCGATGTTTGTTTACACTCGGAACTAAAGTAATTATCAACAACAGTCCCATTCGACTACATACGTAGGTATATGCTATCACGTTCGAGCACAACCTATTTGGAAGTCGCTTACTTGATAGAGTTGAGACAGATCATATGAAGGGTTAGGTGGTACAAAGTGTCCCTTTTACTGGAATTGTGAAGAAATTTCCAATTGTGATTTAAATTTTGAATCATCAATTTGGTAAAATATAACTTTTCTGCTTGTTGGCGCGAGTTTCTTCGGGATTAGGGAAACACATACTGAAAGCAGCGTATTTCACGGCAGCTTCAATGCTATATTAAATAGAATCCATTTTTAGTATTTTACATTGGTTTTAACTTAAAATTACTTACATGATAGTTTCTTAATCTCTAATGAACTGTCTCACTCGACGCACAACTTAACACTAAAATATTCTAATTAATTAATTCCTATTGGACAATACAGTTGCCAGTTTCACTCCAAATACACAAGTTTGTTCCTTTATGGACCACCCTAATGAAAACCAATTCTCAAAGCAGGCAATTTACTTTGCAACAGTTGAAATGTATATAGATTCGAAAAGTGATGAGATAGTTAGTTACCAGTTTCACGGGGGGGAGAATGTTGCGACGGTATCGCGTGTATTTGGAGTGAAACTGGCAACTGTATTGTCCAATAGGAATTAATTAATTAGAATATTTTAGTGTTAAGTTGTGCGTCGAGTGAGACAGTTCATTAGAGATTAAGAAACTATCATGTAAGTAATTTTAAGTTAAAACCAATGTAAAATACTAAAAATGGATTCTATTTAATATAGCATTGAAGCTGCCGTGAAATACGCTGCTTTCAGTATGTGTTTCCCTAATCCCGAAGAAACTCGCGCCAACAAACAACACTGCTTTTCAGTGTAGCACTTCAGAGGGAAGGTTTATTGATCAACCAAGAATATCACAACTGATCTTTATTGTGGTCATCCTGCATCAACCACCTCAACGAACACATTACAGCAGAGTAGTAGACGGGGTACGTCCGAATAGCAGATGTTTAAGAACGTGCGAATTCAGTTTGCCCCCGAGATCCAAACCTATTACGGCATAGAAGTGTCATATATTCCGAAGCAACGACGATACTAACAATGATGGCAGTGACAAAGTGCTAAGCTGATTAGCACCGTGCAATATTGGACATTGCTTGCTGACTGGAAGATCACTCGTATTGTAGTTACCATAAGTGGTTAACGATGGACGTGTTATCGATCGATTTGATCGATGTTTATCTGCGCTGCCGTAGAACTGTTTCTATGCATAATCTCGAAGTTTTCACTTCACACGGATGACGTTATGTCTGCGGCAAACCGTAAAAGTAACGATCACCGTTAGTCCCACATGCTACGGAAGCACTCAAAGAATTTGAGAAATTTACTGCTCACTGCTACGAAACGAACACGTCGTCGTCGTCCCTGGTTGCATGTGTAAACTATTTCGGAATGGAACAACCGAGGCCATCGGAAGGCATTATCTACCGTTAATCGATGCAATTGCTGGCTGTAGAGAACGTTGTCGTCGTATGGTAAATTGACTGAAAGCTAATGCAACTGTTATGGGTGCTGCGTGACTAGTGGAACGATTCTAGGTGGATATGTCGTTGGAAAGTGAGATTATCATATCACACTAATTGTCTTGTGTAACACAAGTTTACAAAATAAAACGAAAGTCGTGAACTTCTGTCAACGACCAAAATTTTTGAAGCACAATTTAGTGCTGATTTCGAAACCAACCTTCAAAAAATTTAAAGTAGAACAGTTTTTGAGTTTTAGCTCAATATCGAGTTTTGTAACTTTTCAAAATATGTAATTTACTAAAATTCAAATATATTGCGTTTTGTTCAACCAATTTTAAATCTTTTTCCATAAATTAAAAGCTGAATACAATACCATTCGATCATCTGAATACAGGTTTTGCGTCAGATTGATGAAATTCAAGATATTGGCGAGTTTTAGGGACGAACTTCTTAAATTTTAGCAAAATTCCCAAAATTTTTTGAAGAAATGTATTTTTTTCAATAAGAAAAAAACAACTTAAAAATTCTTTCTCGACGTTTATTTGACATATCATATGTAGGCGAGTTACAGTAAAAAATTCAGCTCAATCGGAGCATTGATTACGGAGAATGAGATGTTTGAAGTGAGCGACTTTGCTTAAAAATAGAACAAAAATCGATTTCAAATCATCAACCTTGTATGGAAAGTCGAAAAAATTTCCGCTCTACTGTAATTTTTTTCCTTCGCGTTTTCGAACTCAGGGCATGATTCTACACCAAAAATGATCATCAGCTTACCGAGTTCAAAAATGCTGTAAACTAGTGTAATCAACGTGCGGCGTTGGACTGGATCAGTATTGTGAGTCGTATGAATAGCATATTTCAGTAACAAATTTTGAAAACGACGTATAATCAATGCTACACCATTGATTATACATCGTTTTCAAAATTTGTTACTGATTTATATGATCATAAAAATAAAACCACAGACAAACAGACGTAAACAGTAACACAATTTTATTACCACTATCTGGTGAATATGTTGTAATATTCTTCAAACATAACATGTTTCTGACAGATATTTGAATAGTTTGATAAATCTTGTACAAATTTTGTTACAAATAAAAAAAAATCTTTAAAAAAATATGTCTGGGACTATTTTAGCAATATCCGACAGAAATTTGTTTGGAATTCTTAAATTTCCATCCGACGATTCGATCGCATTTATTGTGGCTTTCTCATGCAATCTGTTGTGTGAAATCCAAAAGAAATTCTTCCAGAACTCCAAAAATTCTACGTATATCTCATTCGACGTATTTGGGAATACCTTCAAGATGTCTTCCGCAATTACCTAATTCACTAGTCCAATGCAACCTTAGAAACTTAGTTTTGCGAGAACAAGTGTAGCTTCCAGGCATTTGAGATGAGGCCAAGGAGGTTTCCAGAAAGTTCCCCGAGAGTCCTAAAAACCGGGTTCCAAAGGATTTAAGAGGCATTTCAGTGGCGTTTTAAGAGATTCTAGGAGCCCTTTATATGGGTGATTTCGTTTCAAAAGCATAACGGGAATTTCAGGAACGTTGCAAGTGGTTTTAAGGGCGTTTTGAAGCATTTCAGAGAGTATCAGGACTTCTCAGGAGCCTCAGGATTTCGAGGACATTTGAATGGGATTATGGAGGTTTCAGGAGAGTTTCAAGCCATTTCAGGAGTGTTTCAAGGAGTTTCAAGGGGTTTGGAGAAGTGTCAGAAGCCTTACAAGGGCGTACAGGGGTATTACAATAAGATAAGAGGATTTCAGGGGCGCACGCTATGTCCAAAGAAAAGTATTATGAAAATTGAATGAACCTCAAAGTTTATTCGCTAGAACCGTATTTTGAGCCTCTAGATTCAGAATATGTACGGTTTCAAATATTTCATCTTGGTTTTTTTTTCATACATTTTTATATGGGATGAAATTGACCTCAAAGTGACTTTTTTCGACATTTATATGGGAAAATATGAAAAAAATAAATAAAAAACTCAAGATGAAATATTTTAAGCCGCACAGATTCTGAAACTAGAAGTCTAAATCTTAGATCCTTGCGAAAATTATTTGGGGTACATTCACTTTTCATTATTTCCCTTTGGACATAGCGTGGGGCGTTTCAATAGTATAACTGGGATTTTGGGGCTGTTTTAAGTTGTTATAAGGGGGTGGAAGCTCAGGTAAAATATTATCTCCTGGGCGCCCATTAAAAACACCACCCCCGGCGAAGACTGGCGCTCGAGCCTAGCTATTTAGTACTGTAGTTGGAGGAAATGCCAATGCAGAACCCGTAGCTTCCGGGAAGGTAAGCCCAGCTCCCTGGGTTAGTGGGTTGGTGTCAGGCCCTGCAAGCCAGCCGTAAAAAAGACTAGCACCGGAAAATCAACAAGAGAAGAATGCGAACCGATACCAATGGCGACGACCACAGCGACGAAAAGGGACTTGCGATTGGAAGCTCGGTACGTGGAACTGCAGATCTCTCAACTTCATCGGGAGCACCCGCATACTCGCCGATATACTGAAGGACCGCGGGTTCGGAATCGTAGCGCTGCAGGAGGTGTGTTGGACAGGATCTATGGTGCGAACGTTTAGAGGTAATCATACCATCTACCAGAGTTGCCGCAACACACGTGAGCTGGGAACAGCTTTTATAGTGATGGGCGACATGCAGAGGCGCGTGATCGGTTGGTGGCCGATCGACGAAAGAATGTGCAGGTTGAGGATCAAGGGCCGATTCTTCAACATTAGCATAATAAACGTGCACAGCCCTCACTCCGGAAGCACTGATGATGACAAAGACGTATTTTACGCGCAGCTCGAACGCGAGTACAACCGCTGCCCAACCCACGACGTCAAGATCATCATAGGGGATCTAAACGCTCAGGTAGGCCAGGAGGAGGAATTCAGACCGACGATTGGAAAGTTCAGCGCCCACCAGCTGACGAACGAAAATGGCCTACGCCTCATCGATTTCGCCGCCTCCAAGAACATGGCCATTCGTAGCACCTTCTTCCAGCACAGCCTCCCGTATCGTTACACCTGGAGATCACCACAACAAACGGAATCGCAAATCGAACACGTTCTGATTGATGGACGGCACTTCTCCGACATTATCGACGTCAGGACCTATCGTGGCGCTAATATCGACTCCGATCACTACCTGGTGATGGTTAAACTGCGCCCAAAACTCTCCGTTATTAACAACGTACATTACCGGCGGCCGCCCCGGTACGATCTAGAGCGACTGAAGCAACCGAATGTCGCCACCGCATACGCGCAGAATCTCGAGGCAGCGTTGCCGGACGAGGGTGTGCTCGATGTGGCCCCTCTAGAGGACTGCTGGAGTACAATCAAAGCAGCCATCAACAACGCAGCTGAGAGCACTATCGGGTACGTAGAACGGAGTCGACGAAACGATTGGTTCGACGAGGAGTGCAGAGCGGTTCTGGAGGAGAAGGATGCAGCGCGGGCGGTAATGCTGCAGCATGGAACCCGACAGAATGTGGAGCGATACAGACAGAAGCGGAAGCAGCAGACCCGTCTCTTCCGGGAGAAAAAGCGCCGCCTGGAAGAAGCGGAGTGCGAGGAAATGGAACTGCTGTGCCGTTCACAGGAAACACGCAAGTTCTACCAGAAGCTCAACGCATCCCGCAAAGGCTACGTGCCGCAAGCCGAAATTTGCAGGGATAAGGACGGGAGCCTCCTGACGGACAAACGTGAGGTGATCGAAAGGTGGAAGCAGCACTTCGACGAGCACCTGAATGGCGAAGAGAATGTAGGCACGGAGGACCAAGGCAGCGGAGGAAATGACTATGTTGGTGCAGCAGAGGACGGGAACGAACCAACTCCCACGCTGAGGGAAGTTAAGGATGCCATCCACCAGCTCAAAAACAACAAAGCGGCTGGTAAGGACGGTATCGCAGCGGAACTCATCAAGATGGGCTCGGAAAAGTTGGCCACCTGTCTGCACCAGTTAGTAGTCAAGATCTGGGAAACCGAACAGCTACCGGGGGAGTGGAAGGAAGGGATAATCTGTCCCATCCACAAGAAAGGCGACAAGTTAATGTGTGAGAACTTTCTAGCGATCACCATTTTGAATGCCGCCTATAAAGTGCTATCCCAGATCATCTTCCGTCGTCTTTCACCTAAAGTAAATGAGTTCGTGGGAAGTTACCAAGCCGGTTTCATCGACGGCCGGTCGACAACGGACCAGATCTTCACCGTACGGCAAATCCTCCAGAAATGCCGTGAATACCTTGGGACCTGGTATCACCTGTTCATCGACGCGGCATACGACAGTATCGACCGCACAGAGCTATGGAAAATTATGGACGAGAACAGCTTTCCCGGGAAGCTGACTAGACTGATAAGAGCAACGATGGACGGTGTGCAGAACAGCGTAAGGATTTCGGGTGAACTATCCAGTTCATTTGAATCTCGACGGGGACTACGACAAGGTGATGGACTTTCCTGCCTACTATTCAACATCGCCCTGGAAGGTGTTATGCGACGAGCCGGGCTCAACAGCCGGGGTACGATCTTCACGAAATCCAGCCAATTTGTATGTTTTGCGGATGACATGGATATTATTGCTAGGACATTTGGAACGGTGGCAGAACAGTACACCCGCCTGAAACGTGAAGCAGCAAAGGTCGGACTGGTGGTGAATGCGGCTAAGACAAAGTACATGCTGGTAGGTGCAGGCCCGGATTTAAGGGGGGGCAATGGGGGCAAGTGCCCCGGGCCCCCCGATCAAAGGGGCCCCCAAGAATCCTGAAGCACTATATATTTTCTTCATCAAAACATAAAATGCGCTTCAAGAGACGATTATATTCTATACATGTCGTAGAGTAGTTATAACTGAGTTCTTTAAGGGTATCCAGATTATTTCATATCTGAATTTTCACTTGAAAATCCAAAGTTTCATAATTTTTGTTATCTTTCACATCAAAATCCTAAGTTTCATATTTGTTTGGTGCCAAAATATGTTGCTCTTTCGATTAAGTTCAAAAAAACATTATTTTAATTTCTAAGAAGAATTTCAATTGAAGGTTTTAAATATTTTATCATAAAAGAATGAAAAATTCATCATTCGAATGAACAAAACAGTTGAGTGACATAGGTTCTTTCTAAACCGCAAAAATCAGCACAAAAAAACGAATAATAAACAACATTGAATAGAAAGCGTTAATGTACGGTTTACATAATGAAAATCTTGTTTTTGGGGGCCCACTTTATACGGTTTGCCCCGGGCCCCCCGAAGCTTAAATCCGGCACTGGGTAGGTGGGACTGAGCGAGACAGGACAAGCCTTGGCAGCAATGTTACGATAGACGGGGATACTTTCGAGGTGGTAGAAGAATTCGTCTACCTCGGTTCCTTGCTAACGGCTGACAATAACGTGAGCCGTGAAATACGAAGGCGCATCATCAGTGGAAGTCGTGCCTATTATGGGCTCCAGAAGAAACTGCGGTCAAAAAAGATTCACCCCCGCACCAAATGTACCATGTACAAGACGTTAATAAGACCGGTGGTTCTCTACGGGCACGAGACGTGGACGATGCTCGAGGAGGACATGCAAGCACTCGGAGTTTTCGAGCGACGGGTGCTAAGGACGATCTTCGGCGGCGTGCAGGAGAACGGTGTGTGGCGGAGAAGGATGAACCACGAGCTCGCTGCACTTTATGGCGAACCCAGCATCCAGAAGGTAGCCAAAGCCGGAAGGATACGGTGGGCAGGGCATGTTGCAAGAATGCCGGACAACAACCCTGCAAAGTTGGTGTTTGCTAACCATCCGGTTGGTACAAGAAGGCGTGGAGCGCAGAGAGCACGATGGGCGGACCAGGTGGAGCGTGATCTGGCGAGTGTTGGGCGTGACCGACGTTGGAGAGCTGCAGCTGCAAATCGAGTATTATGGCGGCAAATTGTTGATTCAGTATTATCATGAATTTGATGTTAACTAAATAAATGAAATGAAGGGGCGTGATTTCACATTTCAGTTATGTTTAAGAGTTTCATGGAGTTCTAGGAGGTTTCGCCTGAAACGCCCCAAAGCCTCCCTGAATGCTCCTGAGACATTCTGAAACGTCCATGAGACCACCAGGTACCTCCTCAAATTCCCTAAAACACCCATGAGATCACCAGTCACCTCCCGAAACCCTGGTGGACCCCCTGAAATTACCTTGAAACCCCTAAAACGCGCCTGAGACGTTCCTGAGACCCTCTTAAACACCCATGCGAAACACTGGTATCCATTGAAATCCCATGGGACCCCCTTTGAACGCCCCTGAGGTCTCCTGGTACCCCTGAAACCCTCCTGAAACGCCTCTGAGATCACCTCAAACTCTCCTGTAAACTCCATGGACCCCATGATGCCCCTTGAAACGCCCCCCAACTAACAATCACTCATTTAACAGGCACCATTATGACGAATTAATTCAGCATAATGTTTAATAACATTTGAATTATTTTCACGTACAACCTATGTTCGGGTTTTGTTCACACAAATTTGGAGAAGTTATAAAGCATCATGTTGTGCACCAACTTATTTTTTTGTTGTTTAAAGCGTTTTACAAATGTACAAGAAAGTTGTTATTCAGCTTTGGCAAAAATGACTGAAAATAAATAAAATGCAAAAATGTTGAACTCTCACGAGAGTAATTATTTGCTCTCATGTTGAGAACACCTATTATGAAATAAGAATTACATATAAAATTACCTAAATCCGGATTAGAACTCGGGACCTGTCGATTGCCAGCCGCATGCCTTCCTATCTGCGCCATCCTAGAGATGATGAGATGCACCACCCAAAGCAAAACATAATCTTCCCATGACTCAATAATGATCACTCCTGAACTTGTGTTCAGCAGTGGTGAATTAGCACAGCACGTGCTAATCAACTGAACAACACCTTATACTTCAACAGCTGTTCAGCCCAAAACACGTGTTTTCCATTCTGATTTCGCTGTCAGTATTTTTATCGCACGGTGAGAAAACTTGTATCGAATGCGGCCAAAAAGTGTTGGTCCTTATTGAAGATATTGTTTCCAGACGAACTAATTGCGATATGAATATGTTTTTATTTTTATTTTTAAAAATCGATCTTTAAAAATGTATGACAATATGTGGTGCGGTATGGTCTTGGACGTGGTGCATTCACAGCATCTAGTCAGGTAATCTACTCATGCTCAGTCGAAGATCCGTCAAGCATTTTTTTATTTGTGCTTTTGTCATGGAATCTTGATATTATGTTCAATAAATAGTGCATAAGGATGTTTGGGGATACTTGAAATTTTTCGATTTCTGAATGCTGTTTGATTATCTAGGTGACTGTGGGAACAATATTCAGTGAACACGACAGCACTGAAATGTCAAATGCATCGATCCAAGCGTCCCGTACAATCGAACTGCTGCGGAAGATAAAAAAAATAATCAAGGTACAAGATATCTTGTTACATACTAATAATAATAAATAAATGCCTCATTTTTACGTTGGTTACGTCTCTTGGCACTCAATGTTAAACTACAGAATTCTATTCTGTTTTATTTTATGTGATTCGTTTAAAATTTTGGTTCTTTAACCCTTCAAGACGCGCGCTGTTGTAAAAAGTACAGCACTACCAAAAATCCTCGCTCGTCAGTTTTAGCCATGATTTATCCCATAATCCGAACAAAGTTCTGAGTCAAACTATGACGGGCTGAAGGCGTTTATTTGACAAGTGAAAAGCACATTGTTCAGGAGCATATGCTTATCGATACATCAGCTTAATAAGATGCAGACAAATGTTTTGTTAAACTCTTTTGTTAAAGAATCAATGCTTGTCGAATAAATTTCTTGTTAAACTTTTGAAAAGTGTTTTAATTTATCATTGTTGATACCGATGAGGAAAGTCGAACATTGACTATTTTCTCAATTGAAAAATCATTTAAACAGTTACGTGTTGAGCATAATTTTAGTTCAGCTATCATTACCATTATTAAGCCACAATTCAGCAAGCTTGCTTATTTGTGACTTGCAATTGTTAGTTGGGCCTTTATGTCCCCTGAGATCTCTTGGAATCATCTAACCCTTTAAGACCTTGAGATCCCCTTCAACCTGCTAAAGAACCGATTGGGACCCCTGAAACGCCTTTGAACACCCCTTTGCTCTCCCCAACAAACGCCCCCTGGCCACCGTTGCTATAGTTATCGCCATTATTACATTTTCTGATGCACAATAATGATTCTCGCTCGCATTAAAACGGGTACAAATATTGAAAGTGCTTGAAAATAGCGTGCTTAAAAAGAGGTTTTAGTGTACTTTCAATTACTCTGGCAGACCTGATATGAATCCATTTGGCCAGAAGTTTTTTTTTTAGAATTTTGGCTGTTTATGACAAAATTGTACAATATGTAAGAATTTCGTCATGAATCTTTCTTGAAGATTATCAATGTAACCAATCAGATATTTCTTCAGATTTTTCTCTAAAAAATCATCAGTAGCTGTACCGTTGATCATCAACTCTGTTTTCCGTTGCGTAAGAAATTCTATCAAAATTTGTACAGATCTTTTAACCAGGGATTCATCCAGAAATTCCTCATGGGGCTCATCCCGGAGATCCTCTTACCTAACATACCTAAGTACCTCCAGGTATTGCTGCTGGGAATGCTTCAGGAATTTCTTCTGAGGCCTTGCAATTGGAATTCTTAATCTTAATTCACTTGGATTGCTAAATCTTTCGGGGGTTACCCCAACAATTTTTCCTGAGATTTCTTCAAGAGTTCCTGCTGGGATACTTCCAGAACTTCCTCCTGTGATTCCTTCAGGAGTTTTTGGATTCCTCCTGGGCTTCATCCAGGTACTTCTGCTGGTATTTTTTCAGGAATTTATGCTATGATCCCTGGTGAAATCCTCTTGGTATTCCTCCAGGAATACTGCTGAGACTTTTCCCGAAATTTCCTACATCAATTCCAGCTGGGATTCCTCAAGCAGGGGAATAGATGCTACAGGGGATAGACAAAATGATCGGGACATGCAAAATTTTCACTTTTCCAAAAATGTTCAACTAGCTGTAAGTTTTCGAAATGTGCATCAAATATTCTCAAATTTTTACTGTAAGTTGATCAACTAGTTGTGTATCAGTGGACAAAATTTGGGAAAGTTCGGGCTATTCTGCACATTTTTGAAAAAGGTATAATTATCCGATAGCCAGCTTTGAGCTGTTATATCTCCGGATTCAATAAATCGAATGCAGTGAAATTTTGACTATTAATGACTTATATAATGAACTTTGAAAAACTGTTGACACAACTTAAAATTTTTAATACGGAAGAAATTATAACGATTAGTTTATTTTCCCAATAAAACATCAAATTTTCTTAAACTTCAATATCGTTTCAAAATTCAAGATGCTAATTGTAGTTTATTTGAATTCCCTCTAGTATATAAATATGTTTTGAAGGAAAGTAATAACATAGCCTTCAATTAATAGAAAAAGTATTGGTATGCATATTAAAAATAGGCCTATTTGCTAAAAAATCATAAAATAAATAAAATCGCTAAAACTTTTTCTCTTGTTAATAATTTAAAGATATGTCAAACGTTTTTCAGAGCTCATTATATAAGTCATAAATGGTCAAAATTTCATCGCGTTCGGTTCATTGAATCCGGAGATATAACAGCTCAAATTTGGCTATCGGATTATTATTCCCTTTTCAAGAATCTTTATAACTTCGTGCATAACAGTCCGAACTTTCCCAAATTTTGTCCACTGATACACAACAAGTTGATCAACTTACAGTGAAAATTTGAGAATATTTGATGCACTTTTCGAAAAGTTACATTTAGTTGAACATTTTTGGAAAAGTGAAATTTAGGGATTCCTCCACGAATTTCTGCTGGGATTTTTCCAAAAAAATAATCTTGCAATGCCAGCTAAGATTTCCCAACAAATCCCTCTTGAGATTCCTCAATGAACTACTGCAGGGACTTCTTCAGGAAATCCTCCTAGGATTCCTCCAGAAATTTCTCCTTCTTGGACTTTCTCCAGAGAACCGCAGAAATCGCTGCTGTGATTCTTTGAAATCATCCTTCTGGGATTCTTCCAGAAATCCTTTCTGTGATTCTTCAAGAAGTTTCTAAAAAATACATTCTCTGTTTCCTCCAGGAATTCCTCCAGAAATGTCATCCAAGAATTCCTCTAGGAAACTAGTCTTCCAGTGATTTTTGCTGCAATTCCTCAAACAGTTCATGTTAGAGTTTTTTGCAGACATACCTGCTGAGATTCCTTCAGAAATTCATTCAAGGATTGCTTTAGGAATTTTCTTCGGCATCCCTCAACAAATTGCTCCAAAAATTACTTCAGGTATTAGTTTAGAAATATTCCTAGAGATCTTTTTAGAGTTTTCTCCAGGCCGGAAATTTCTCCGGGATTCTTCCAAAAATCTTAGCAAAACCAACCTCAACAATGATAATCTATTCACATTACTCAATTCTACTGAATGCTAGACCATTCCCTAACTAAAATCTCAACTCCTTCCCATTTACGAGAGCGTCGGTGAGTCCCTGGCCTCCCGTTAAATAGATATCGTTCCTTCCCTAATATGCCTTCCCATCCTCGTAACGAAGATTACACAACAGGCAGGATAATTGAGATAGGCAAAATTGTGCTCCTTTTAGTTTCAGAGAGCGATCAATGGCGCTTAAGCCTAGGCTTGTTCGCCAGGACACAGTGTAAATGCCTGTGCCTCATTCCTGAAGAAAAAAAAGGCGTTGTAGTGTTTAAATATACTAAAACACTTACACTCATAAAAAGACATCTATATGATCCATTCAAAAACACTAACACATTCAAAATCTTGGCGCATCACTCGCTTATAGTGAATCCCAAATCAATCTATTCCAAATATGTTATAGAGACGAACCAGCCAAGGGCTGAAAGTCTCTTTAATAAAGACAAATCAATCAATATTCCAAATATCCAACTCCATGACGGGGCCGTATCACAACGTTCGAGGCCATACTGTCCCGGTCGTTCAGTCGCGTTTTTTTTTACGAAATAACATCCGAAAGTTTGGATGGACTTCGTGACTTATCTACTTGTTTGGACGTTATGCCCCGTAAAAATGCGCCATAAAGTCCTAGGACATTATGGCCTCGGACTTATGATACTGCGCCCCTTGAAACCTATGGGGGCGTCGGTGAGTCGCTGACCTCATGTAAAGTAGGTGTCATATCATCATATCACAGACAAACAGACATATCTCTTAGAGGAAATTCATCAAAAACTTTTGCCCGGTGTCATTTTCATGAGCACACTGCCACCGCGCGTGACACTGTCGGCCATGATGGATTTCGATTTAACGTTTTCTAACACGCACACTACTACCCAATTTGCCTGTAATTTTCGTTTGCATCATTCAGCAACGGGTACACTGGCAAACGTCAAAGCGATCGAACACTAGCGCATCTGGTGGAACGATCGCGCAAAACAAATGAAATTTTAATTGATCGTTAAATGCATGTGCCAAGCTGTTTTGAAGAGTGTTATGTCTGTTTGTCTGTGATCATATCCTATCCTATCCTCGTAACAGAGAAGATGGGCGTGGCCGGCAATGGAAGTTTTCATGTCTTTTTAACTTCAACCTCTGATTGGAGCTGTTCCTTCCCAAACAGCATTCCATAAGTAATTAGAATAGGAGTATCAAAGTTTTAACATGACAACTTTCAGTATTCACTTTACGTTATTTCGTTACCACGCAACGCAACGTAATTTTATCCAGGATTCTTCCAATAATTCATTCCGGAATCATAAATCACGGGATTCACACGATTAGTATCTTTGGAACAGTTCTGGAGTTTATAAACATCTATATCGATATGACCATGCATCCCCCAAGACCTATGACCTAGTAATGCTTATGCAGGTTACCATGCACATCACACTAACATTCCTTCCCTTCCCTGATGACCAAAATGACGTCGCCGGCACCGATATTGATTTCACAAAGCTTAGGGCTCTCAAAGAGTAAAATTGAAGCTGGTAAGTGGTCTAAGCTCCATCTGTTGGTTGTTTGTACAATTTTAATTGTGAGCATTAGCAATGAACATAAATGGCATTATCAATGCCCATGCTCATGCAAAAGTGGTTTTAACGAGCAGGATAAAGTAACTCGGATGTGATCAACTTCACTCCGGTTTACAGTTCTTTGATAAAACTGCCGTTCATAAGTATGATTTATAAACGCATATTTCCTCAATTTGAATATGATACCATAGAGCGTAAATTATCCTCGTTCCCCGGAACTAAAGACACTACGGCACACGCCCCACTTACCTTCAACACTTGTTCAAAACCGCTAACCGCAAAACGACTGCGGAATCCACCAGCCGACCGATGACGGCGACGACGACGACGACGTCGATAAATACACCTGATTGCCGTCCAACGGAATCTTACTGTAGCTAGCAGCAGTAATTAATTCCTCGCATTGAACTTGGCCTCGATGACATTTTCCAATTCGCGATAAACTGCCATTAATCAATTGACTTAGTATCGAAGCCGTTCGTTCGGTTAAGCAATAGGTATACCTCCCCCAAACTGAGACTTCACGGTAGATAGCATAGAACACAGTACACTTCACACTCTACGATACATTCAAGCGATTGAAATCTCCCCAGATAATACAGATGATAACACGTCGTTGCAGTAAAACTGCTCACTTTCACATCGTTTTTACGACGAAGTTATTGAAGTTCATCCAGTTGCACTGCTGCTGCCACAAGCACATTTATCAACGCTTTGTTTTGTAAACAGCCCTTCAGTCCACCAGAAATCCGATTCCACTGGATTCAGTTTCTTTTCATTTTACCAAAGAATGCAACCGTGAAGCGTTTCGACAGATAGGACAAACTCGGGACGCTCGCCTCGATCAAGTTACACAGTGGTGGAATTTTCTGGTGGTCTCTCGCAATTGCTGATCCCGTGAAATTGCAATCACCCAATAATGAATAACACCGGAGTAATGCGACGTGATAATGGTGCGGCGCGTTTCTAGCCAAGACGTGGACAATAACAAACCGGTGAGAATGCGATGCGCGATGACGGTATTTCTACAGAGAATGTAACGAGGTGACGATCGCGCACGGTTTTGGGCTAACGAAGCAGAAGGGTTAACCTTTTGGTACGTACGACCGATCCAAAGTCCGTCCGTGCAGCTACTGGCGACGTGACGACGAGCGAGGTTTCAAACCAAACACAACCTCGGCTGGGTTTGCAGGAAAAGTGGCTATGCGGTAGCCCGATCAAGAAACTTTTGAGATCATTGCATGATCAAGTTATGAAGTATGAGGAGGGTTTAAAGTGATCAATGACTCTATCTATGATCAATTCTGCATGGTTTAGCAAGTCTACGAAGTTTAACTTTGGAATGACTTCGCAAAAATCGACCTCACATTTTGCTCGGGTATCGATCAGTTTTCCATTTCTCTTTCGATCCTCTTTTCTCCACACACTGTTCTCAACACGCGATCGCGCTCCGCACACCGTATGTATTCAATCAAATTTCGCTCTGGCCGAAGACGACGACAGGAACGATCGCTACTTCTGGCGGAATAATTTATCGAAGATCTGTGTCTGGCCGCGGCCGGTGGCGTCTAATAACCCGAAGAAATTGATAGGCAGGTAGGTATGTAGCTACCTACCTACCTTCATGTGAAGATGGGTCAGTAATTTGGGGTTTAATAGCTGCTTGCATGTCAGGCAGTCGGTTAATGAACTTCGCATGTGATGCTGCTCACAGCGTTGTCACGTAGCCAGCTTCCAGTTAGATCCGTTTCTGATTGTTAGCTTTTTTGCTCTCTTTTTGTGTTATGCTGTGGAAGTTTGATTTTTCGCCGGCTTCTTCGACATTTAGAATGCGGAACTTGCGTGTTCAAATGGAAGGATATTTTCCGTATTTGGACTGACCGTCGTCCTCATTATCTGTACACCAACAAGCAGCGTTTCTCAATTCAACGCTTTGTCAAACTTAGTGTTTATCACAGTGCATTCGTCTCTATATTCTAATCGCAACGTGTCGTCAGC